>NC_064811.1:25044885-25156857 GCF_023721935.1 Panthera uncia | reverse complement strand
CTGAATTTTCTTAACTGTGCCTGCTTTGGGTTCATTACAATATGTTGTTTTAATTAAAATATGAGGAGAAAATTCAGACTCATACAAATAGTTGGAAAATAAAGGGGTGTTTTAATTGCCTTTCAGAACATTGTTGATATTCGTCTTTTACACTATACTAAAACTTGTGAAATGGTGACTACTTTAAAGTTTATTTGCAGTATAGAATCTGAAACAATGTAAATAAACTTGTCATACTTTGTTACATCAAAATCTCATTGATCTACCATGCACTGTGAAAGGATGTTTTACCCTTGCATGATTTTTTAAACATGTTTTATGTATTTTTGTGAGACAGAGAGGGGGGCAGAGAGAGAGGGGGACAGAGTATCTGAAACAAGTTACATGCTGACCAGTGAGCCCAATGCAGAGCTCAAACTCATGAACCATGAGATCATGACCTGAGCTGAAGTTATCGGTTGCTCAACTGACTCAGCCACCCAGGAGCTGCCCTGCTTGATTTTGTGACATCACACACTGTCATTTAGAAGGCATTGGTTCACTGAGTGATTAAAATACTATAAGTGATCACACATTTCATCTTATAATTTAAAAAAATATATCATTTATAAATATCACCTCCTGTCTCATTACCAATGTTCTTAAGGACTGAAAAGTTGTCAAACTCATAAAGGTATTCAGATTTTCCAAAATTCAAGTCTTCACTCTGAACATTCACAATTTAGTATTGGCAAATCCACTTACAGTCGTCTGACATGAAATCACATTGTTTAATTTTTGAGAAAATATTTGTCAAATACCCAGTTCTAAATAAAATATCTGTCAATCAGTCCTTCTTTCAAATATAAATGATATTCCCTGAAAACAACAACAAACAGAAAACACCTACTACTTCAGCTATAATTCAAACAATTGCTATTGGTTTTCCTGGGAATAATTGTCATACTTTGGTACGCAACAGTATGTTAACAGTATGTGTGACAGTTGTCACTGCTTTGTCATGCTTTTTTCTGAGTGTGGAGCTGAAAAATACAACAGTTACTAGTACAGTTCTTGCCACAGTCGTGATTGATGCTAAGGTGCCAGAAGTTTTATCCACGGTCACTTTTTTTTACCATTAAGGCAGAGTTATCAGTGGGGAAGGGGTGATACAAATAATGTTTTAGTATCACTTTGATCAAATTGACCTCGTAAAAGGATTTCAGGGGACCTGTTATAAACATTCAAATATGGACCTAGAATCTGTACTAGTTTGCTGTGCCGCCATGACAGAATACCACGGACTGGATGGCTTAAACAACAGAAACTTATTTGCTCATGTTTCTGAAAAGCTGAGCGTCCAAGATCCAGGTTTCAGCAGGCGTAGTTTCTGTCAAAGCCTCTCTCTTTGGCTGGCAGATGGCTACTTTCTTGCTGTGTCTGCATATCACCTTTTCCCTGTGTGTGGACATCATAGGTGTCTAACTTATGTTCCAATCTTCTCTTTTTATAAGGACACCAATCTGATTCAGGTGAACCCACATGACTTTTCCTTAACATGAATTCCCTTTTTAGAGGCTTATCTCCGCATATAGTCCCATTCTGAGCTACTGGGGTTTAGAATTTCAACATATGATTTTCGGGGAACGAATTTCAGTATGTAACAATATTCTTACCATCACCCAGATTTAAACCCTGTTAATGTTCTGGAATACTTTCATTTAAAAATCTATATAAATATCCATATATATTGGGGCGCCTGGGTGGCGCAGTCGGTTAAGCGTCCGACTTCAGCCAGGTCACGATCTCGCGGTCCGTGAGTTCGAGCCCCGCGTCAGGCTCTGGGCTGATGGCTCGGAGCCTGGAGCCTGTTTCCGATTCTGTGTCTCCCTCTCTCTCTGCCCCTCCCCCGTTCATGCTCTGTCTCTCTCTGTCCCAAAAAAAAAAAAAAAAAAAAAAAAAAATCCATATATATTTATTAATTTAAGTCTAAAATGCAAAATTATTCTACAAAGACCCTATGGGTAACTTGTCCTTTAAAGTAGAATGTTACAGAAGAAAAACAGAATATTAGATAAATAGTATCCACCTTGGTCATCTCCTTACAATTTCAGTCCACCTTCAGCTTTCTACTATAAACTTTGATGACTCTCCTTTTTGCAGTTTAGGGTATTTTACAAATGTACTTAAGTGTACAGAGATTCTCTTTAGGATAATGTACGGATATCTTGTGAACTATCAAATCCCCTTTGAGAGTGTAGGCAGAGCCCCAGCCACTAAGCTCAATGGCTGTTTGGGGCTCCCAGAAAACTGCTTTCTAAGAAGTAGGGAGGGGAGTTGGGGAAGGTTATAACAAGCCTAAGAAGCCTGCTTTTTTAGTCTTCAGGTAAACTTTTAGGAACGACCTTTTCATCTTAGTCTAGTTTGTTGGATCAAGAGAATAAAGGTGCAGATTCTTATGTCAGTTGCGTAATTTTTACATTTATCCATGTCAATTAACATTCACTGCATATGTGTGGAGCTATCAAAAAATTAAAAGTCCCCAAATATATTTTTTATAAATACTTCTTTGAAATCAGTTTCTGTGTCAACTACCTCAGGAATTTTATCTCCCGATCTTCCTATGACAGTCTAATCTCTTCAGATGATATTTGAGGAAGAAGCTTTTAAGTAACTGTTACTTTCGTTTTATTTCCCTAACAAAAACTTTGAACAAATACATGATACTTCAACCCACTAATTGTAAAATTTAAATAAATGCACACATATGCATACGTAAATATCAAGTAATCTTTAAATCATTTTTCAACAAGTGATTCACAAATTAGCCAACATAAAGTAAGATGTTGGATTATATATGGAAACCTCAGTTTATTATTTGTTTGTACACCAGTGTGTGAGCTCAACTATGTATATTTGTTCATCAATATGGGTTTATTTTTTCTTCTCACAAAATTAATAATTTCTCATTTAATAATTACTTCATTTTGAGAATGAAATTTGTTAAAAGATAGACTTCAGTATTTTTTTTAATGTTTATTTTATTTTTGAGGGAGGGGAGAGCATGAGCAGGGGAAGGGCAGAGAGACGTAGAGAGAGAGAGAGAGAGAGAGAGAGAGAGGATCTAAAGTGGAGATCCCAATGTGTGGCTCAAAGTCACGAACAGTGAGATCGTGACCTGAGCCTAAGTCAGATGTGTAACCAACTGAGTCACCCAGGCACCCTGACTTCTCCAGTATTTTATAATCTTACTCTACAAAAAAAAAAAAAAAAAAAAATTATTGTTCTTAGGCTCGAAGGCCAGGTCATCAATTTAACCAGTAATTCTCTAATTCCATTCTCTAAAGAATGTTCTTTCTCTAAAGAATAGGGACAATTTCACTTTTTTCTTATATTAAACTTGGGTCATGTTTAGCTTTTTCTCCTATTTCCTATTGTATATATTCTCTAAATTTTTATCAGCAGTTTCACTAATAGCAACAAAATATAAATGCTCCCCCAAAGCAACAAGATTAACATGGATTTTCCTAATTTACTGCATGGTTGGTTAGCTGTGTACATCATAAACGTTTAATTTTAAAAAGAGCATTGAGAATGAAAAGACATCCCATGGTCATGGATGGAAGAATAAATATTATTAAACTGGCCATACACCAAAAGTCATCCACAGATTCAATGCAACCCCTATAAAAATACCAAAGACAGTATTCACAGAATTAGAAGAAACAATCCTAAAATTTGTGTAAACAACAAAAGACCCAGAAGAGCCAAAGGAATCCTGAGAAAAAAGAAGAAAGTGAGACATATCACATTTCCTGATCTCAAATTATACTACAAGGCCATAGTAATAAACACAGAATGATAATGATACAAAAAGAGACACATAAATAAATGAAACTGAATAGCAAGCCCACAACTAAATCAGGGCATTTATGATGAACTAATATTCAACAAGGAATTCAGTAACCCAGTGGAAGAAAGGCAGTCTCTTGAAAAAAAAAAAAAAAAAGGTGCTGGGAAAACTAGAAAAACACATGCATAACAAAGAATTTGAAACCCCTATCTCATACCACTCACAAAAATTAACTCAGAATGAATCAAAGACTTAAACATAAAACCTTGACTCCATAAAATTCCTAGAAGAAAAGTAGGAAAGAAATTCACAGATATTGGTCTTTCTAGTGATTTTTTTTAGATATATTGAAACCACAAAAAAAAAAAAAAGCAAAACTCAACAAATAGAACTATATCTCATTCAAAACCACAGAAATACACACAATTAATAAAATGAAAAGACAGCCTACAGAATGTAAGAAAAAATTTGCAAACCATATATCTGATAAGGTGTTAATATCCACAATATGTAAAAAACCAGCACTACTTAGTAACAATAGCAACAACAACAACAAGAGCAGCAAAAACACTCCAAGAAAAGGGTGGAAGAACTAAATAGACATTTTTCCAAAGAGGACATCAAAATGACCAACAGAAGTGTGAAAACAATGCTAAAGACATCACTAGTCATCAGGGAAATGCAAATCAAAACCACAGTGAGAGACCACTTCACACCTGTTAGAATGGCTATCATCAAGTATACAAGAGACAGCAGGTGCTGGTGAGGATGTGGTGAAAGGGACTCTTATATACTGTGATGGAAATATAAATTAGTCTAACTGCTATGGAAAACAATATGGAGGTTCCTCAAAAAAAAAAAAAAATCTATATAATCCAGCGGTTCCACTTCCGGGTATATACGCAAAGGAAAAGAAAAGAGAGTTTTGATGAAATATATGCAAGTCGTGTTCATCACAGCATTATTCACAACAGCCAAGATATGGAAACAACCCAGATGCTTATCAATGGATGAATGGATTATAAATATGTGGTACATATACACAACAAAATGTTATTCATCCATGAGAAGGGAAGATATCATGCCACTTGCAACAACATGGATGGACCTTGAGCACATCTCAAGTGAGAAAAGTCAGAGAAAGGCAAGTCCTGTATGATATTACTTACATGTGGAATCAAAAATAAACAGACAGGGGCACTTGGTGGCTCAGTTCGTAAGTGTCCGACTTCGACTCAGGTCATGATCTCATAGTTCATGGGTTCAAGCCCCATATAGGGCTCTGTGCTGACAGCTCAGAGCCTGGAGCCTGCTTTGGATTCTGTCTCCCTCTCTCAATTCCCCTCCCCCACTCATGTTCTGTCTCTCCTTCAAAAATAAACATTAAAAAAATTAAAAACAAACAAACAAAAACCCAAACCCGTGAAAAATAAAACCAGAGAATAAAATGGTAGTTACCAGGGCATAGGGACCCAAGAGGCAAGACTGATGGTGTTTAAGGGTATAAACCTATAATAAGTAGTAAATAAACCATAGAGATCTAATGCACAGTATAATGAAAGTAGTCAATAATTCTACACTATTGCAATTTAACATAAATATTACTCAATGATTTTTTGTTTCTCTGGCTAATTACACTTAGCATAATACCCTCCAGTTCCATCCACTTCTCTCATATGAGGACTTTAAGAGACAAAACAAATGAACATAAGGGAAGGGAAACAAAAATAATATAAAAACAGGGAGGGGGACAAAACAGAAGAGACTCATAAATATGGAGAACAAACAGAGGGTTACTGGAGGGGTTGTGGGAGGGGGATGGGCTAAATGGGTAAGGGGCACTAAGGAATCTACTCCTGAAATCATCGTTGCACTATATACTAACTAATCTGGATGTAGATTTTTAAAAATAAAAAGTAAAATAAAAAAACTTAAAAAAAAGAAAAAATATCGCTCAATGGCATTCATATTACAATGTATACATTTATCAAGATAATACAAGGCATGCCTTAAATTTACAAAGTGTAACATGCCAAATTTCCAAAACAACAAAAAAAAAATAAAAAAGCCTAGTGACTACTTCTTCCTTTATTCTGGAAGTATGCTTTAGCACCCTTTTAGCTTCTGAATTATAGAGCAAATTTATTTTTGCACTCAATTCATTTTTAATCCAAATATTTACACACCCATAGCAAGGTTACCCGTCATACATAAAATACGTAAGCCATATAAAATCAATGTATTCAAATATAGCTCATACATGAAATATGTATAAAAGACGTATATATAGGTATATATACCTATATATACATATATACATATAAAGATGTATATATAGGTATATATACATGTATATATGTATACGTACATATATATACATGTATATATATATAGGTGTATATATATATATATATATATATATATATATATACACACACACACACCTATAGGTATATATATATATATATATATATATATACCTATATATATGTATATATACACATATATATATACATATGTATACATACATATATACATATATACATACATACATATATGTATGTATATAAATTTTTATATAAATATAAATTTATATAAATATATACATATATATGTATATGTATATATATGTGTATACATATATACATACACATATACATATATACACATATATGTATATATATGTGTATACATATATACATACACATATACATATATACACATATATATACATATACATATATACATATATACATATATATACATATATATACATATATACATGTATATATATACATATGTATATTATATATACGTATATATATGTATATATATATGGATGTTATCTAGAATGCATCTTCGCTCATTAATAAAATTCACACTAAAAATTGTGGCTTAGTTTTAAAGTCAGGAGACTGGTTCTCTATCTACATAAATGAAAAATATTTAACCCAAATAGCAGTTTCCGTACTATAGCAGGCATTCTTAATTTCCATTGATTCAGAAATCCTTTCTTCAATGCACTGGAACTAGTTTTGATTACTCTCTGAAAGCAGTATGGCGATGGCTCAGGCACAGATGTTTCAGTGTATAAAGAAATCATATAACTATAAACATCTTAAACCAACAATATTTACTTTAAAAAATTATGTAAATGTCCCATATAGTGAAACCATTGCAAATGCTGTATTTATACATGTAAATGTACGTGTACATGTAAATGTTGATTTATTCCCAACCATTTTGTTGCAATGAATTGTGAACGTTCAGCTTCATATGCATTTAATTGTGACACTTTGGCAATTAATAATTTCCATTTACGATATGTAATTGCAGTTCTTTTCCCTCAGATGCTCTTCTTGTGCAAATCATTGTTGTCACAGTAAGTGCATCAAATTCATCTTTTTTAATTACACAGACTGTAGAAATCCAAATAACAACAAAATATTTGGGTTCAATAAGGGTGATGATTTTAAAAAAATTAATGTTTATTTATTTTAGAGAGAGAGAGGCAGAGACAGAACATGAGTGAGGGAGGGGCAGAGAGAGGGGGAGACACACAATCCGAAGCAGGCTCCAAGCTGTGAGCTATCAGCAAAGAGCCGGGCACAGAGCTTGAACTCAGAACTGCAAGGTCAGGACCTGAGTTGAAGTCGATGCTTAACCAACTGAGCCACCCAGGTGCCCCAATAAGTGTGATGTTTTAGGGGGTCTATAGATACTGGTACTTTTAGTCCCCAGGGAATTGATTGCTTTGGTGACTTTAGCAGGAAGTCTTTGTACTGAGTCTCTCAAGATTATTGACTAGTTTTTTGTAGATACACTGAAAGTATAGTCACATTTTCAGGGATAGCCTCAGGTTAATTGGGTTTATGAGACTGATGTATACAATACTGAAATGTCAACTGACTAATTTTCAATAAAAAGTATAATTATCCCACAAGTAAAAATACTCGTACTGGCATCATGTGTACAAAGCCAAAGACATATTCTTGGCATGTGTTGAAGATCATCAAATATTTTGAGTATCTTTGAAAGCTTTGGGCCTTTTCGTACAACAATTAAACACGTGCATATAAAAGCAGTGTTGTATTTATAAATTTGGGCGGAAGTATATTGTCAACCACATCACTCCAATTGTTTTTAGCAAGTAGCTTCTGCTTTTGGAATAAACTTGACATACAAATTGAACAGGAGAGTTCAAATAAAGGAAAACTATAATCAAGAAGACCTTGATAAAATGCCCTCCTGGTAGAGAACACTGTTAAGTTATGTATATATTTAGATCATGCAATGCCTGGGAAACTTCATTCCCAGACATAGTTTGGCCACAATCATTAGATCTGGCAAATGGAAGAGGACTGCAATTTCTGTCGCCAAAGAAAGCAAAGTCCTTGGGAGTCAGTATACTCACAACCTTAAGGGGTTCATGGAGAAAATCATTATATTGGTGTTTCTATGTGTCAAATATTTTTATCCTGTGGTAGACTGACAATGTTGAATTGTACTTGAGCTCTCTGACCCTGGAAAATAGCAATCATTAAGAAATTCCCCCACCCTTCCTACTGTAAAGAAACACCCTTCTGCATATGACTTGGGTAAGACTTACTAATGTCTTCCCGACTCATCTATAACAAGGCCAGAGAGATTTCCAAATTTCCATTATTTCTGTCATCAATAATTAGCTGAACTGCTTGTTCCCGCTAATCAGTCAGGACAAAATGCTTGTTAGCCAAATTTTAATTAAATGTATTTGTTTCCACCAGGCTCCTGAACTTTGATGAAACTTCAACCAGCGCACCACCCCTCCTTAAAGGCCCTCCTACGATAGATGGGCCTCAGGGTAAAACATTTGCTAATTTAGTATCTGATCACCTCATTCTTTCATCCTCTTCCTACTGGACAGTTTACTCCTTTTAGAAGAAAAACCCTTTAGGTAGTATCAGAATAGTTCCTACATCACTGCAGCATATTAAACATCTTTGCTATCTACCAAATCAACCATCAGACAATATCCAGTGATATTTTGGTGTTGATACTTGTCAAACATAAATTCATATGATCATTTTTTTTTTTTCGGGGCACCTGGGTGGCTCAGTCGGTTGAGTGACTGACTCCTGATTTTGTCCCAGGTCATGATCTCCTGGTTGGTGAGACAGAGCTCCATGTTGGGCTCAGTACTGACAGTGCAGAGCCTGCTTGGGACTCTCCCTCTCCGTCTCTCTCTGCCCCTTCCCCGCTTGCACTCTCCTTCTCTCTTTCAAAATAAATAAATAAACATTAAAAATGTTTTTATATTCTAGCCATGGCAGATATTTAAACTTCCATTAGAGAAAAATAATTACAGTTGCTTTATTCCTTAAAAAAAAAATAACATTTTTAAAAGATTACATTTATGGAGTTTCCGGGAATGATTGCCACATATTTCTACGTGAAAACACAGCAATAAGGGTGAAAAAAGTAAAAGTCAATAGTGTAAAAGAGAAAAGGAATTGAAAAGATGAGATCACATTATGAAAGTCCATAATAATGGATATATAAATAGGACAGATAATAGAATTGTATCTGAACAAACTATCAAGGTAAAACATAATTTATTTAATACAGCATGTGTCTGTGCCTCATAATCTGACATAAATCAAACCACACTGTGGAAAGTTATTGAGATTCTCAATGAACACAACATTCATTATAAATATTCAACAAAAATGGAGTATGTAAAGCAGGGGATATGATTAGCTACAACAAAAGAAATTCATTAAAACAAACAAACACAAAGCTTTTCTTCCTATAAGAGACTCTGTGACGGGACACCGGGGTGGCTCAGTGGGTTAAGCATCCGACTTCGGCTCAGGTCATGATCTCACAGTTCATGGTTCAAGCCCCGCGTTGGGCTCTGTGCTGACAGCTCAGAGCTCAGAGCCTGGAGCCCGCTTGGGATTCTGTGTCTCCATCTCTCTCTGCCCCTCCCCTGCTCATGCTCTGTCTCTCTCTGTCTCAAAAATAAATAAAAACATTAAAAAAATTTTTAAGAGACTTTATGACTACCAATTACTAATCAGAACAATTTTAGACCTCTAATACATTTTAATTCAGTGCATTAAAATTGGAAGAGATAGCTTGTCTTACACAAACTTACTTCAGGGCCATTTCCATCTCTTTCATTTTATTAAATTTATATCTACATACACAGGATATAAATCATTCTAATAATAAATTCTGATCAAACAAATCAGCAAAGCAAATCAATACATCGGAGGAAAAAAATATATATCTCATCACGCGGGATTTAAGTGGAAAAACTTTTAATTTTCTCATGAAGCGATAGATAAATGACATGAATTCCAGTGTGTTTATTGCCTCATTTCACAGAGGTGGGGTAAAGACTAAGATACTTACCTTGAAATAGGCACCCACCACTAGTTTGAGAGGTTCTTAATTGACATAATTCATATACCATGATCTCTATCTGATTACACAGCTTTTCATTACTACAAAGAAACCCCATACCCATTTGCAGTCACTCCCTATTCCCTCCATCCCTAACCCTGCACAACCCCTAGTCTACTTTCCATTTCTACGCATTTCCCTATTCTGAATATTTCATATATACAGAATTTCAAAAACTGTGGCCTTTCGTGTCTGACTTCTCTCACTTAGCACAATGGTTTCAAAGTTTATCCGGGTTATAGTCTGTAACCATCTTTCATCCCTTCTTATAGTCAAATAATATTCCATTGTATGGATGTATCATGTTTTGTTTATGGATTCACCAGCTAAAACATACTTGGTTTGTTTCTCCTTTTTAGCTAGTATAAATACATTAGAGATATTCATACACAAAATTATGTGTGAATATTTGTTTCCGGTTCTTTCAAATATATATATATATATATATATATATAGGAGTAGAATTGCTGGGAAATACAGTAACTTTATGTTTAACATTTACAAAGAGCTGTCAAAATATTTTACAAGGGGCGCCTGGGTGGCGCAGTCGGTTGAGCGTCCGACTTCAGCCAGGTCACGATCTCGCGGTCCGTGAGTTCGAGCCCCGCGTCAGGCTCTGGGCTGACGGCTCGGAGCCTGGAGCCTGTTTCCGATTCTGTGTCTCCCTCTCTCTCTGCCCCTCCCCCGTTCATGCTCTGCCTCTCTCTGTCCCAAAAATAAATAAAAAACGTTGAAAAAAAATATTTTACAAAAGGGCTGTGCCATTTTTATTTTCTCCAATGATGATGCATGAGGGCTCCAATATTTCTAAATCCTTGCCAACGTTTGCTTTTGTCCATTCTTTTGATTTTAGCCATCCTGGTGAGTATGGAGTGACATATGATTACAGTTTTGATTTGCATTTTGCTAATGACTAAGATGTAAGGCATGTTTTCATATGCTAAGTGGTCATTTGTGTATTTTCTGTGGAGAAATATCCATTCACATTCATTGCTCATTTTTTAACTGAGATGTTTGTTTTTTCTTGTTGAGTTTTAGAAGCTCTTTTTACAAATTTTGAACTCTAAATCTTTAGCTATGATTATGATATGTAATTTACAAATATATTTTACCCTTATATAATCTTTCACTTTCTAGAGACTGCCCTTTGATGCACAAAAGTTTTTAACTTCTATGAAATTGAATTTATCTTTTTTGAAAGAATTTGTTAGGTTTCTTTATTTTGGAGAGAGAGGGAGAGAAAAAGCATGAGTGGGGCAGAGAGAGAGAGAGAAAGAGCCCAAGCAGGCTCTGAGCTGTCAGCACAGAGCCCAATCTGGGGCTCAGTCTCACAAGCCATGAGATCATGACCGAAGCCAAAATCAAGAGTCAGCCTGTTAACCTACTGAGCTACCTAGGTGACCCTTGCATTTATCTTTTGTTGCTCATGCTTTTGGTATAATATCTAAGGATCCATTGACAAATCTAAAGTCATGAAGATTTACTCCCTTTTCTTCTAAGAATTATATACTTTTTAAAATTTTTATTGTTTTAGAGAGAGAGAGAGAGTATGAGTGGAAGAGAAGGGCAGAGGGAGAGAGAGAGAGAGAGAGAGAGAGAGAGAGAGAGAGAGAATCTTAAGCAGGCTCCAAGCTCAGCATGGAGCCTTACATTGGGCTGGATCTCACAACCCTGTGAGCATGAGTTGAGGTGAAATCAAGAGTCAAAGACTTTCTACCTACTGAGTCTCCCAGGCACCCTAGAATTTTATACTTGTAGCTCTTATATTTAGATATTTGATCCACTTTCAGATATTTTTTTATACATAGTGTGAGGTAGAGATGCAAACTTATTCTTTTGCATATGGATACCTCCTTGTACCAGCTCCATTGTTTAAAGAGATTGCACTTTCTGCCTTTGAATAAGCTTAACATTTTTTTTCAAAAATCAACTGCCTATAAGATCAATTGTTTATACATTCTATTGATCTGTATGTTTACCTTATACCAGTACCACATTGTCTTGATTACTATAGCTTTGTGATAACTTTTTGAGAATGGACAGTGTAAGTACTATAGGTTTGTTCTTTTTCAAGATTGTTTTTAGTGTTTCGAGTTCCTTTAATTCCCATATGAATTTTAGAATCATCTACTCAATTTCTTCTAGAAAAAACATATTTGGTAGGGATTGCACTGAATCTGTAGATGAATTAGGGGAGTGTTGCTATCTTAACAATATTAAATCTTCCAGGGCACCTGGGTGGCTCAGTCGGTTAAGCATCCAACTTCACCTCAGGTCATGATCTCCCACTCCGTGAGTTCGAGCCCCACGTCAGGCTGTACTGACAGCTCAGAGCCTGGAGCCTGCTTTGGATTCTGTGTCTTCCCCTCTCTCTCTGCCCCTCCCCTCCTCATGGTCTGTCTCTCTCTGTCTCAAAAATAAATAAAAACATTAAAAAAATTTAAAAAAAACAATATTAAATCTTCCAATCCATAAAAAGGAAAATATTTCCATTTATTTAGGTCTTCTTTAGTATCTTAAAATGATGTTTAAGAGTTTCAGTGCACAAGGGTTGCACACATTTTTAAAAAATGTATTCCTATTTTATTCTTTTTGACAATATTATAAGTTGAAAAGTTTTCTTAATTTAATTTTTAAATTGTTTGTTGCTAGTGTAAAAATGAAATTGCTTTTTCTATGTTGACCTTGTGTCCTTAACCTTGTTAACCTAATTTATTAGCTCTATTTTGTAATGTATCCCTTATAATTTTCTATATACAAGATCATGGCCTCTTCAAACAGAAATAATGTGGGGCGCCTGGGTGGCGCAGTCGGTTGAGCGTCCGACTTCAGCCAGGTCACGATCTCGCGGTCCGTGAGTTCGAGCCCCGCGTCGGGCTCTGGGCTGATGGCTCGGAGCCTGGAGCCTGTTTCCGATTCTGTGTCTCCCTCTCTCTCTGCCCCTCCCCCGTTCATGCTCTGTCTCTCTCTGTCCCAAAAATAAATAAAAAACGTTGAAAAAAAAAAAAAAAAAAGAAATAATGTTAATTCTTCTGTTCCAATCTGGATGACTTTTAGCTCTAGATCTTAGAAAGGAAACAATTATTCAAAATTAACTCTTTTTTGCATATGCCTTTTATTAAAGACATTCCCTTTTCTTCTGAATTTAAGTGTCTTGATCATTAAAAGATATAAGATGTTGTCAAATGCTTTTTATGCATCTATTGGCATGATCAAGTACATGTCTTTTATCGTATTAACATAATGTATTACATTGCTTTTTGTATTTTGCAACAACTTTGCATTAATGCCATAAATCTCACTTGGTCATGATTTGCAATGCTATTTTTTACATGTTACTGTATTTGTTTTGCTGTTATGTTGTCGAGAATGTTGAGAAAGTTCCGTATGTATTCATAAGAGATACTGCTCTGTCTCTTATATTTTTGTAAATTCTTTATCTGATTTTTGTATTATGTTAAAATTGGCCTGATAGAATGAATTGGCAAGTGTTGCCTACTCTTCTATTTTGTGGAAGAGTTTGTGAAAGATTGGTGTTAATTCTTCTCAAAACGTTTGGTAGAATTTAACAGTGAAGCCATCTGGTCCTGTGTCTTTCTTTGTGGAAACTTTTCTAATTACTGAGTCAATTTCCTTATTTGTTATAGGTCTTTCCAATTTATCTATTTCTTATAGAATTAACTATGGTAATTTCCATCTTTGTAGAAATTGGTCCATTTCCTTTAGTTTATCTAATTTGATGACATAGACTTCCCTTATAAGTCTGTTTATTTCTGTAAGGACAGTGGTAATGTGTCTTCTTTCATTTTAGCCCTCTCTCTCTTTTAATAGCTAGTTTAGCTAAATATTATTCTATTGTGTTGATCTTTTCAGAGAACCAACTTTATGTTGATTTTTCTCTATTTGTTTTCTATATGCTCTTTCATTTACTTCTACTCTACTGTTTATGACTTCCTTCCTTGCTTGCTTTAGGATCCTTTGGTCTGCTGGTTTTAGTTTAAGGTGGAAAGTTAGGTTATTGCTTAATTGTACATGTATTTTTTGTAGTGTAGGCATTTGCAGCTGTAAATTTTCCACTGAGAATTGATTTTGCTACAGCTCATGAGTTTCCGTACATTGTGCCTTCACTTTTATACATCAAAAATTATTTTCTAATATTCCTTGTGATTTATTTTTGATCCATTGGCTGTTTAAGAGTGTGTTGTTTAATCTCTATTTATTTATAAATTTCCCAGATTTCTTTTATTGATTTTTTCCATTAAGACTTGTTCTATGGACTAGCAAATAATCTATCCTGGAAAATGTTCCATGTGCATTCTATTCTTTTTGGTCTACAGATATACATCAGGTTTAATTGGTTTATAGTATTATCTGAATCTTCCCTTTCCTTATATATCTTCTATCTATCCATTAATTGGAAGATGAGTATTGAGGTAAATTCATTTTTAGTGAATTGTCCCTTCAATTCTGACAGTTTCTATTTCACATATTTTGAGCTCTATAATTTGGTTCATGTGCATTTATACTGGTATGTATATACTTTTGCATCAACTCCTTTGTAATATAAAATATGTTTGTTCGCTCTAATAACAAATTTTGTCTCCAAGTCTATTTTCCTTGTATTAGTACAGCCACTCTAGCTCTTTTTTGGTTATTGTTTTCATGGAATATCTTTTTTTCATCTATTGACATTCAATCTATTTATGTCTTTGAATATAAAGTGTATCACTTATAGACAATATACAGTTCTATCATGTTTTGTCATCTTTTCTTTCTAACCCATACTGCCAAGCGTGACTTTTAATAGAAATTTTAAATCTATCTACATTTATCATAATTATTGATGATGTAGGACTTATTTTTTGCCATATGTTCCTGGCTATGTGTGTGTGAGTGTGTGTGTATGTCTGTATCATATTTTTTTTCTTGTATTCCTGCATTTTGCCTTTTGTGTTAAATTGGTACTTTCTAGCACACCATTTTATTTCCCTGTCATGTCTTCTACTATAATTTTTAGTTATTTCTTAATAAAATTCATAGTTAACTTAATTTACAAAACTCTAGTCCAGACTAATACCAACTTGAATTCAATAGTGCATAAAATTTTTTCTCCTCTACATCTCAGTTATCTTCCTTCTCCTTTGTTCTGCTATTTTTGTACAAATTACATCTTGGCTCATTTTATGCCATCAACACATTATATAGTTATTGCATTATGAAGTTGCCTTTTAAACAGTTGTCTCAGATAGAAGAAGAAATTGATTAAAATGTCTTTTACATATTTTTACACTGTCTTTTACATTTACCTATGTAGTTACATTTGCTAGAGCTCTTTCTTTCTTCATATGACTTAGAGTTACTATCTAGTATCCTTTTATTTCAGCTTGAAAGATTCCCTTTAGTATTTCTTTACGGCCAGTTTGCCAGTGACTACTAAGTCTTTCAGTATAGAATGCTTCATTTTTACTTCATTTCTGAAGTATCATTTTGCTGGATATAGAATTCTTAGTTGACTATCATTCTTTCAGCACTTTGAGTATGTCTTCTCACTTGCCTCCTGGATTTCATGGTTTCTGATGAGAAATTAGCTATTAATCTTATTAACAATTCCATATATATAATGAGTCACTTCTTTTTTGCTGCTTTCAAGATTATCTCTTTATGTTTGCTTCAGTGGTTTGGTTATAAATTATTTATATGTAGATCTCTTTGAATTTCACCTACTTGATATTAGTTGAGCTTCTTGGATGTGTCAACTAATATTTTGTTTTTGTTTTTGTTTAATTAAATTTAGGAAGTTTACAGACATTAATACTTGAAAAAAAATCTATCTTTTTTTTAAATATACATTATGTGTCCTCAGACTAGATAATCTCAAATGAATTTCAAATTTGTCATTTTTTTTTCCAATTCCTCAAACCTGCTATTGATGCTCTACATTGAATATTTTAGTTGTGTTTTCAAGGCCAGAATTTATATTTTGTTCTTTTTTGTATCATGTCTAGATCATTATTGATACCTTCTATTTGGTGAGATGACATCCTCATATTTTTCTTTATGTTTTTAGACACGGTTTCCTTCAGTTCTCAGAACATATCTTTAAAAGCTGATTTAATGTCTCCGTCTAGTAAGTCCAACATGTTGGCTTCCTCAAGGATATTTTCTATTGATAAATCTGTTTCTGTGTATGAGCCAAATTTTCTTATTTCTTTGCATGCCTCATAATTTTTTGTGTCAAATTGGACATTTCTAATAATGTAATGTGACAACTCTATAATATAATGTGAGAGCTAAGGTTTCTCTCCCTTCTCAGGGTTGGTTGTTGTTGCTGTGTTTTTGTTGTTGTTGTTGCTTGTTTGTTTTGTTTTGAATTTTTGGCTTGTTTGTTTGATATTTTTTAACTAAATCTTTAAAGCTTGTATTCTTTGTCGTGTGTGGCTACTGAAATCTCTGATTAACTTAGTGGGAACTTATTGGACAAATGGATAGATATTCCCTTAATAAGTCTCCTAGTCTTATCTGAAAGATTATACATCTTGGGACATGTCTCCAACAGGTGGTTGAAAACTCTATCTTAGCTTTTACTTCCTAATTTCTCAGATTCTCAAGGTCAGCCAGTGTTGAGTTCAGGGCCTTCTCAAGTTTTTCCTGAGCGTGTGCAGAGCCTTATCTGTGTGCCTGTCATTCTATTCCCAGAATACTTTTGGTGTTTTTAAAAGGCCCTATGAATATCTCATTCCCTGGCTTTTCATTTTAAGCATTTTGATTAACTCCTTGTTTGGCCTCACTGTTTCAGGTAGCTCTGAAAAGAAGCAATGATCTCTAAATATTTGCAACACACACCTCCAAAGAGAAGCCTTTTCCCACTGGGGGAGCTTCAGCTCAGGTCAAATACAGCCATGTTTACAAGTAGAATCTTCCAGGGAATCATCAGACAAAAATTATTCATTTATTGAGGACGAAACTTTGAAGGAGCATCAGCCTTTCCTTCTCCCTCTGCTATTTGCTAGAATTCTGGATTTCACCATGTTTGTAGGATGTTAGTTTTGGGCTACTGGAGAGAGAAATGATAAGAACAAGATTAAAAAATGCCAAAAAAAAAAAAAAAACATTGACATTGAGATTTAGCCTTTTTATTTTTTTTTCCTTTTTTAATGTTTATTTATTTATTTTGAGACAAAGAGAAAGAGCATGAGCAGGGAGGGGCAGAGAGTGAGAGAGAGAATCCCAAGCAGGCTCTGCATTGTCAGTAGCTCCCACAAATCCATGAGATCATGACCTGAGCTTAAATTAAAAGTGGGACATTCAAACGACTGAGCCATGCAGTAGTCCCACCTTTTTTCTTGTATTAACCCCTCCTCAATCTTCCTAGAAGCCTTCTAATTTCTAGCAGACAGAAGAAGTTGATTTTTGCCATTTTTTCTTACTTTTTAAAATCTTTTTCTTGCTATTATGGAAACAGAAAATTTGAAGTTCCTTAATTGACTTTTGTGGCGTTTTATTTTGTTTTGTTTTTGCTGATATAACTCTATCTAGCCACTAGTTTCTCAAGGCATTCATGTAGGTCCCAGTATTACATATTTTTGTATTACAAACGTTTTCAGCAAGGTGGGGCCTGGTTTATTGCTTCTTTTCTCATATGATATGGAGATTTTGTTATCATGAGCTCTTCTGATCAATTTCCAACTCCCGACATTATGGACCATCAAGCAAATAAATGTTCATTATCAGCATATTATGAAAGTCCATTCTTTTTTCATTTCGTAAGAGTATATAAATCCAGTTATTTCCATGATAGTAGCTAGCAATTTGTTTGGAAGCAACGACTTATAGTATGAAGACTACTGCTGCTTCAGTGACAAGAGCCAATTTTACTTAAAATCTATAAGGCTCAGTTCCTTCAGAGGTGTCATAAGAGCACTCTGGCTATTACTTATACTTGTTGTTGCTTAGAAAAAATAAATAAATAAATCATTCGTGCAAACCATATAAGTCATGTATAAGCCCATAACTTAACATTACTTATTGTTGTTGTATTTCCTAAGTTGTTCTACTTCTCTTATATCTTGTTCCCTCACTGAATCTATTTTATGACTCAGTTTGTTCCTCTGACTTAGTATTTGAAAAAAAAAAAGAAAGTACTTTCAAAAGCATATCACATTACTAACTTGGTTTTCCTTCTACTCTGGCGATTAGTCATTTACATGGCATGAGTGGAGAGTAAAATTACTCTGCAAAGTGTAGCTAAATGACAACTGTTACCTTTGTCATAAATTTCACCTATGTTTGATGTGGTATGCACAAAGACATAAAGAGAAAATATAATGAGTTGTTTTTCAATCTCATTTTCTCACTTAGAACCATTAAGGGAAGTAAAGAGTTATATTCTGTATCAAAAAGGATTGCATTTATATTCTTTCATTTCTAAAATAGGTTTCTCTCTTTGAAATGGAAACAGTTTCCTAACTTAAAGTAGGTAATTACACACTCCATTAAACAAGTAATTAACAGATTACAATTTGAAAAAAAGGAAAACTTGAAAATGAGCAATTCGGATTCTGAATGTGAAGAGTAGCGTTATAATTAGCATAATACCTTTAGAAATAGATTAACAAGTACACAATAAAAGTGGAAGAAGAAACAATCTGTTTTCTCCATACAGATTTTACACAACAAATAGTATTTCATGAGTCAAACATCAGCATGATTTTAACAAAGCTTGGTCTTGGATGTGTTGCTATAGTACTCTAAAATTCAAAAATATGTTGATGTATAAAATGTTTGCTATCCTAAGAGGCTATGCTCTTCAGAATCAAATGTTTTAAATTGTCTTTCAACAATAATTCCCCGAGGCAAGTGGTCAATACTAGCAAGCCCGACATGTGTAATTCAAATTGGTAATCTGAAATTGCAGAAACAAACAAACAAAGAAATAATAAATAAATAAGTGAGGCTCAGTGTTATATATGTATAGTTCATTTTCACTACAACATGGAAAATGTGTATAAAGGGAATTTCAAGGAAACATACACACTAAGTCTCGATTACCCTGCCTTTTAAGAAAAAGCAAGAAAAAGTATCTATGCTAAATGGGAAGAATGGTCCGCTCTCCTTGCTAACTGACTCTTGAAGAAAAAAATTAAAAGACTGGGTAACTGAAGGCACCACTGACAGCTTCCAAGGGTAGTGATAAAATAGTCCAAATAATAACCACTCCTACAAGAAGATTTTCTTTTTATTCATGCAAAATTCTGGGCTAACCTTGATATCCCAATCACTGCAAGAAGAAAAAAAAGTAGAGGGTTCTTCAAGTTGGATCTTCTGATGAAACTACCAATAAGCTCTTTATTACCTCCTGGAAAAATCATGAGTGGGGCAGAAGGTGTCATCCAGTTTAAAACCTGTGCTTTTGACAGAGATCCGATAATGATCTCTTTTCTGAAATTTGAACTGACCCTGTGGAGTAAAACTAGTTCATTTAAATCATTTTGGGGGAGAAAAAAGTCCATCAACTGTTTTGCTAGAACCCATATGTTGTTTTCATCCCATATTGAAAATAAACAAAACAGATCACTCTAAAAAAAGAGGTTTCCTCCTACTAGCATACTAAAAACAGACGTTCAGTAAGTTCAAATCTGCCAGCGTGGAGATGCCACTGAGAATGTCAAACAGCTACTGACTTTTGAGTCATCATTCCTTCATGGCAGTGAAGAGAAACTTCTGGTCGCATGTTACTATTGCATTTGCCTTAAAACATTGGTTTCTTAGTAAAAAAAAAAAAAAAAAAATAGTAGTTTGAATTGAGATATCAAATGCTTTCTAAGGAAAAATTAAATTCAGGTCAGGTCAATGACACTTTCTTAACTCAGTTAAGAAAGGTAAGAAGTTCTGCGACTCCCTTTATAGCTCTCCTTCACTTGTGCCAATTACTTTATAAACTTCTGTTGTGATCCTACGCTAATCCTTAAGTCTTATGTATATCAACATATATGTAGGGTTTTTATGGAAATGTTTATTTAGTGAATACTTCCATAAAAGTCTATGACTCATGCTGGCACAGACTTCAGCTGTTATAGCATATCCATTTAGGTTCTGATAGTACAAGACTTGTGGGAAATGGGCTGAGCAGGTTGAGCGATTACTCTCTGACATATTACTTAGGCTTGTTTTTAAGGTAGGGATGCAGAGGGTGGCCAGTATAGAGCGCATCCAACCTGAGTTTTCTGCATATAAAGAATGACTTTTATCATAAATCATACCGCATTTCATAACAGCAGATAATGCATCATCATGACTGCCCTCGAAGTGGCAAATTCAGGATTTGTTCACAAGAAATCACTGCTTAAGTGCTATGCTTATGCCCTAAGCATTGTGTTTGAAATTGAAAACTGAATTAGAAATACACCAGAGCCTTAGGTCTTGGGCATAACTCAACAATGACAACCACTTTTCCAAAGATCAAGAATACTTTGGAAACTATATCAATTTCACAGGGCAATTCCAGGCAAAAACTTCCTGAATGTAGATTTCTCAACAGGTTTCGGAATTTCCTTCTTTCTCATTTCAACCATCGATTTTAGCAATCACATGTCTTCTTCAGTTATTTTGATATAGAAAAATTATCCAGTATCTCTCTATCACAGGTCATGCCCTTACGCAAATACTAATGCTCTGAAGATAGTGCTGATTTCAAGGACCCTCTAGAGCTGATTGTAGACAGAGACTGGTGGTCAAGATTTACCAGATTTCTTATAGCTCAAATTGTGGCATATTCACACACAGTCATCAGTGCTGGTGGGTCGCTAGTGGGCAGAGGTTTTAATGAAACCTCAAACCATCTTCAACCATCTCCACTTAGACGTAGCGAGGGTTTACACAGTGCATAGAGAGATATTCTGGAAGCTTCATGTCTGCGCTGTTGTTAAAGTACTAATTTTAGCCAGTATTTGTGGTGCTTGGGATAGTTAAATTTTATGTGTCAACTTGACTAGGCTATATTGTCTTGTTATTGATCAAATACTAGCCTAGATATTTCTGTGAAGTTGTTTTGTAGATGTGATTAACATCTACAATCAGTAGACTTTGAATAAAGGAGATTACACTTCATAATGTGTGTTTCATCCAATCAGTTGAAAGCCTTAAGAGCAAAGTTGAGTTTTCCAGAGAAGACAGAATCTTGCCTCAAAACTTCACATAGAAATCCTGAGTTTCTACTCTACCGGATTGCGCTATGGATTTTTTGACTCAAGACTACAACATTAACTCTTGCCTGAGTTTCCAGCTGGCACAAATGCCAACCCGCACAATCACATGAGCCAATTCCTGAAAGTATATCTGTTATTATGGATATGTATGTGTCCCATTGGTTCTGTTTCTGTGGAAAACACTGACTGATACAGAGCTATCACAAAGTAGAATTCTATTTTATAACTATGGCCAGAGGTAACTAATACACAAGGTCCAGAATACAGATGGGACCGTTTAACAGCATCAGTGTTAATTTTTTGTGAAACAATTCTTTCTAAATGACTGAACACAGCTGAATATAATTAGAAACATCCAGATAGATGTTATTAATTGTTCACTAGAGTATTCATCAGCTCTAGAGGTGAAAGAATGTTATTTGTGTTAAAAAAAAAAGTCATTGAGAGTACTTCATCTATGTTCAATACTATGCTAAATTCTGATACAAATGTGAAAGATCTTTCCAAATCTATGGTGTTCTTAGTCTAGTGAGACAAATAGATGGCAGAACAATGAAAGGGATGTCCGGAACAATATTCTAAGCAGACGGAATATCATGTGCTGAAACATCGTGAAGAAAATAAGCTAATGAGTTTGACAGTCATGAAGATAAATGAATGTTGAGAGTATATGCACATGTGAGCATATTGCTGAGGAACCGAGCTTGGTTGGTAGACCACAGTCAAAATGTCTGAGCCTTATTTTTCTTATGTACAATTGCTTTCCGGGGCAAAAAAGCAGAGGTGTTTTTATGGAAATCAAAGGAACTTATTTATAAAGTGATTTACATACAGTATTCACTTCAAAATATGGTAGCTTTTGATATTTTAATTCATGAGTAGCTTTGGTTATATTTTAGTTGACCTTATAAAGTATTGTCTGGCAGATACATAATGTCTGGCACAGTGATCACTGAGCACATGCACCTTCTTCACCTTCGTATCACTACTGTTGGCTACTATTTAGGCTCTCATATGTCAAGCACTTATCACCATGTCTGGTACTTAGTAAAGGCCTGGATATTGATAGTTAGCTTTCCGAAGACACACACCAACTTGAATCTTTTCAATCCACCAATCACTTAAGTGCCTCTTTCGCTAATGTTCAAAACCTTTAATGGAGTGACTTCAACATAATGTTATCACCCCTAACTAGTTACATAACAAAATGTAAACCCAGGCTTTTGACAAAATAAACACTAAATTCAGGAATATGAGAAACCCTTTGACAGTGGGTAACCACTTGTTTGGGAATTGAGGCACCTGAGTTTTAGAGCTAGCTATAGTACCAACTGATTCTTACAATATTTAAGTTTTAAAAAAAGCAAAAAAAAAAAAAAAGTACTGAAATTGTTCGAATTGTAAGTTCACTGTCCTAAAATGAACAAATTGAATTAAATGATTCATAAGGTCTCTTTTGGCTCTAATATTCCTGGATTGAAGATGTTTATGCCCTGGGAGTCATGTATAGGCAAATCTTACCAAAAGGAATTATAGCATGATACTGCTAAATCACTGATGTCCAAGCAAGTGTGATGAGACTTAATTATCTTGGGATCATAGTATCAAAGAAAAAAGAAAAGAAAAGAAAACTAATGTGTGACCAGATTTTGGAGCACATAAGTACTTGGATGTCTGAATTTCCTAGGCTGAAAACCCAGAATCATGTCTCTTTTTTCGTCCTTATAAGACAAACTTCTTGAAAATCAGAATACTCCTGTAAAGTCTGCAGAGCCAACAATCTGTCCTTGGGACAAATGTTTGAGACATGAAATATTGCCTCTGAGCGTTTATCTAGAGAAAAGAGGTGAAATAATCTTGAATGACTAGGGTTACTATCTTAGGGTTATTGTTGGTTTTGGAACCAATAGTCAGATAATGCTAAATAACTGTAGCAAGTGAAGATTGACCACCTGGTCCTGTAGATATTTCTCTTCTTTCAAATATTGACAATACATTTCTTCATACGCATTTTTCGCTGTTAAGTGTTTCTCTGGGTAGTGCTCTTTTCCCAAGGGACGTAGTTGATGTCTTCAACTGTTCTCTTTTTATTCAAGCACCAAGATTATGGCTGGCTGTGCCAAGAAGTAGCTATGCTCTTGAATGTCACTTTTATTGTCACAGCCTGTCCTAACGTTTGACGCCAAGTGTGGTGTGTAGGTTGGGTGGGTAGGTTGACTAATGAAATCTGTCCAGTAATCACATGTGGCAAGTCACTTATCATGATCTCAAATTCTTGAAACAACTGTTTCTAAGGCCTGGAAATATTTATAAATGTCTAAGCAAAGTTTTTCAGGTACTCTGATCAATAGATTTATTTTCTTTCCACATTAGACAGTTATATCTCCCCCATGGCATAAGGGTTATAAATCAAATTCATTTTGAAACAAAATGTTGTGCATATTTTTATCATCAATAGCAATACATTTATTATACCAACTCTAATACTGATAACTTCTTTGTAAACTAAATGTAATAAAATCTCTAACAAATGAGAATCAAGGATTTATGGGATTTCCAATTTGATCCAGAAAACTGATCTTTCTCACGAAAGATTCTGTCAAACAAGCATTTGAGTAAGCCTGTGTGAATCTAGTTAAGCAGATTCTTTATGCACTTGACAGACAAGATGGCGGATTTTCCATCATGATCATTCCGTCATTATTTTCATGTGGGTTAAACATCAAGAAAGATTTATCTTTCTATTTTTTGGTTTAGGATACTTTACCAAATTGTCACGTTATATACAACACCTATTTTTTTTTTTTTTTGCTCTAATTGTTTACCAGCTATACTGTTATTTACTTAGTATTTTATATACATTCTTTGCCTAAAAATGAATTATGCGTGCTTTTATCACTATTATAATAATTAACGCCATTATACCAAAATATCATTAAATGTTAAAGATCAACAAAAATCGTCATTAAATGAATCAATGTAACAGTTGCACACTTCAAAACTAGCTCTTCCAGAATTAGAAAGAAAACGTCTATTACTACCCAGTAATCAAGTTTTAGATCCTTCAAACTTAATTAAGATGAAGCTTACGTTAACAAGATAAGCTATAAACCTTTTTATGTTAATCAATTCTGAGAACCCCAACTGAAATATATACATATTTGGAAACTACAACATTTATTTAGCTGCTGTTTGTGATAAATTCTGACTGAGTGTTCATTGTTAATTAAAATAAGATCAGCAGCTTTGAATAACGAACTTCTGCTTCAGGAGGCCATCTGAGCTGTTCCCCAAATTGCATTCTTCTGAATGTGTCAAGGAATCCGGTGATGTTTGCAGCAACTGGAGACAAAAGCATTTCTTAGTGATACAAAAGTGCTTTCCAATTTGGGAAGTTATATGTGAAAACCTTTTACTTTGGCCATTCACCAACAACGTTTTTTGGAATGTTCAAAATACTGTTCAACACGAAGTACTTCCGGTGAGTTTATAACTAAGTCGTCCCAACACATAAAATAATATAACATACCATGGTCAAAGCTTGATGGCTGATGCTCCAATTTTGCCCTCAATGAGTTCAGTCTGTCTTGAATGTGGAATACTGATATAAATGGATTTCATAAGACATTAAATTAAGGCTGTTCCACAGGGCTGATAGATCTGCAAAATATTCTAATAGACAAACGCAGTCCTACTGATGCAGACAATGTCACATATTAAAGGTTTTAACCACAAAAAAACAAAAACAAAAACACACCAAAGTTGTTCTTTTGCCTCAATAGAAAACGGAAGGCTTTCAGGAAAAAAAAAAGTGGATGTTAGTAAAACTAAAAACCTTAATTGTTGCAATTTCACAATTCTAGACAAATTTTAGAAAACATTTCAAGAGTTTAGTGGCCTCTCTTTATAGTGATAGGGTGTTTTTGCTTTTATATGTCTCCTGAGTCTTCCACATTTCCTGGATGGCATGGAGTAGAGGGTTGTTGGTATAGGATATGGAATATTACTTTCCTGTGATAGAATCCGACTATTTGGAATACATTCTTTTTTATACCTACTATGACTGGAGTGCTCTTTTGTGCTCGTGCCAATAAATCACTTTCAGATTATGTCACAAATTTGTTAAATAAGTTCTAAAATCTCTACTCCAGTTGTCCTGACTGGGCAAAACTGTCACAACTTAAGATCTCCATGGTCACAGGATTTAACTCATTTATGCTACACTGAATACTACCTAAAAATCACGCCAGAGGATTAATGCATTTAGAGTGAATGGATTTTATTCTAGTTGTGATAGTATTTATTGCCTTAAGATTTTAGCTATCTCTGTAATTTTACAATGAACTGTGTTCTTTGACAGAAGCAACTTACCAGTTCCTTTGCTTGTCCCTGCTTATTATTCTAAACTATTTTGGCAGCAGATATGATAAGTTTATTTACAAATCACGCCAGTAATGATAAGCTTTTGCAAGGAAATAAAACATGATAAATGAGTATTTGAAAATATTAGCATTTCTATCCAATTAGAGTGTTAACAAGTTTCTAAAATGCTTGGACATCTTTCCACATTGCTTACTCTTTGGAAGTTTCACAATGCTGCTTGAGGTCAGAGCATATCGTATCAGAATTGGGGAGCCTCTCTTAAACTTAAAGGAAATAGTTTGTTCTTATTTACAGTTTCATAAAAATCTACATTGTAAATATTTTATCATACTTTCAGTATTTCCTTTGCAGCTGTTGCTTCTACAAAATGAACAGAATTTTAAGGATATTAATTTGTTTCTCTCTCTGAGGACATGCACAGGTTTTATCACAGTCAAACCTAACAATATTAATAGTGTATTAGTAATAGTAGTTATAGCTAAAATTTAATGTCAATGCTATGTACCTGAAATTATTTTGATAACGTTAATCATATTAACTTCTTGACTCCTCATATCATAGTTAAGTAACTTTTACTTCTATGTATTAACATTCTCTTCTTGCAACCACTGATATGAAATAGGTTCAATAGAGAAGAAACCGTACACACACACACACACACACACGCACAAACAGTACAAAACCTATTCCCATTCACACTTAACTTTATTTCATTTATGCATAATTGGGAGGCTTAATATTAACTTCTTGAAATGTAGTCACAATACTCTTATAAGATACTATATGTTATCAGTATATGAAAACCCATGCTTCCAACTTATATCACCCTACTATTCATGCTGACAAACCATAATGGTAAAACATTTCATTTTAAGAGGTTAATTAACCTTTTCTGGACTTTCTGAGCACCGAGTCATACTAAAGCACGTGACCACGTCACTATTTACTTTAGCTCCAGGCTAAAGCAGTAAAATATTTATTAAATATTAAACGGGGGTGTTAATTATATTTTTCTAATGTGCATTAAAATAAATACTCAGGGTCGCCTGAGTGGCTCAGTTGGTTAAGCGTCCGACTCTTGACTTCCACTCAGTTCATGATCTTGTGGTTCGTGGATTCGACCCCACATTGGGCTCCATGCTGATTGGGATTCTCTCTCTCTCTCCCTCTCTCCCTCAAAATAAATAAATGAACTCAAAAAAAAAATACCCAAATATTACACTAACGATTTGGTATCTGTAAGGCTTAAACTTGAATAAAATATACAACGTACCTGTAAAATCTTCTAATACTTTAAAGGTGTTCCTTTGAGTTGAGGGGAAATAATAACTTCACTTGACTTTCACATATTTCCCATGGATGTTAGGAGTCCCTTTCATCATTGTTAATGCTTGTGTTACCCCCTTGAGAGTGAAAAGAGAGCGGGAAAGGGTAGGCTTGAAGGAGAAGAAAGGGCAGAAAATCCCACACTCACACTGTGGGAAAAGTCTGTCTGTTTTCGAAATCCACAAATAAGAAGATATGGCTATCGCAGCTGTTAGCCGGGGGACTGATGACTGCCCATAAAAGATTGCAGCAAATGAAGATTGTATTGCCCTTCTCTACTTTCTAAAATGACACGGAGGCTTGCATGTTCTGGGCACCATTCCCAGAAGTATAGCATTCTCTCCAAAAATCCACAGATGCTCTTCTGGGAACGAGGTGGCAGCACAAATGAGCTGACAGTGTGCGACCATTCCTGGAAGCACTGCCTTCTGGAGAGGAGACTTTCAGGAAAAAAAAATACCAAATTCAATTCTCTTCTGTTCTTCACGTATCTTATATATTTGTAAAAATCACAGATTAATATTATGTGGGAGGAGAAAGTAAGTTTCTGGCTCTTTGGAGAAATCACTAACAATTTTTTTTGACAAAGGCGGGCCGCCTGGGTGGCGCAGGCAGTTAAGTGGTTAAGGGGTCCGACTCTTGTTTTCAGCTCAGGTCATGATCTCAGGGTTCATGGGTTTCAGCCCCACATGGGGCTTCACTATCTGTGCTGACAGTGCAGAGCCTCCTTGGGATTCTCTCTCTCTCTGCCCCTCCTCTGCTCGTGCTCTCTCTCGCTCTCCCACTCTCTCTCTCTCTCTCTCAAAATAAATACATAAACTTAAAAAAAAAAAGAAAAGAAAAGAAAAGAAACTGGAGGCATGTTGGTTTGAGTTACAAAAGACAGGAGTTTCTGAGGCACCATATGAGGAAACGTTGGAAACAGTTACTGAACCACCAACAGACCAATTAATTATGCTTTGCCCGAGAATACCACACTGTACTTACATGGAAAATAAAATACTTACTTTTAAACTATAAAATACTTCCTTAAAAATTAAAATAGTTGCAGACAATGCAGTCCTGCAGTATCAAAATTGATTGCACTTTACAGTGATTTTCTCTTAGATTCATAGGCTGATAATTTTTTTTTAAATTTTTTTAACGTTTATTTATTTTTGAGACAGAGAGAGACAGAGCATGAACGGGCGAGGGGCAGAGAGAGAGGGAGACACAGAATCGGAAGCAGGCTCCAGGCTCTGAGCCATCAGCCCAGAGCCCAATGCGGGGCTCGAACTCACGGACCGCTAGATAGTGACCTTAGTTGAAGTCAGACGCTTAACCGACTGAGCCACCCAGGCGCCCCATATAGGCTGATAATTTTTAAAAGTGACCTTAGAAATCATCTACCAGTGGCTTCTGAGTGGCTCAGTTGGCTAAGCGTCCAACTTTGCCTGAGGTCATGATCTCACGGTGGGTGGGTTGTGGGTTTGAGCCCTGCATCAGGCTCTGGGCTGACAGCTCGGAGCCTGGAGCCTGCTTCGGATTCTGTGTCTCCTTCGCTCTCTGCCCCTCCCCCGCTCATGCTCGCTCTCTCTCTCTCTCTCTCTCTCTCAAAAGTAAATAAACATTCAAAAAAAAATTAAAAGAGAAACAAAAAACAAAAATCTAGAAAACCTGTGGAGGGGTCAGTATGCTCATTTTGAAATAAAGAAATGGAATTCAATTCAACCAAACTAATTTATAAAATGTTTTGCAAAATTACAAAACTTAAAACCATAAGCTTTTTTATTTGATATAACCTATCATTCTATATACTAAATATTCACTCTCAAAATGACTATATTTTAAAAGTTTCCTACTTTATATTTTTGTCAAATTACATCAAAGGAACCTCTCTTTATTGTATATGTAGTAGTTACTTTTCTGTTTTTTTTTTTATTATTATTTTTTTAACGTTTATTTATTTTTGAGACAGAGAGACAGAGCATGAACGGGGGAGGGTCAGAGAGAGGGAGACACAGAATCTGAAACAGGCTCCAGGCTCCGAGCTGTCAGCACAGAGCCCGACGCGGGGCTCGAACTCACAGACCGCGAGATCATGACCTGAGCTGAAGTCGGCCGCTCAACCGACTGAGCCACCCAGGCGCCCCACTTTTCTGTTTTTAATATAAGAAAGACTCAATTGTAACTTCTCAAGAGGAAAATCAATTTAACAGCTACTTCATCAGTTGACATACAAGTGCAAAGAACAAAGTTTTCTCATTCACGAAGTTTTCACTTTTAGATGCATAAGGAATAAATGAATTATTTTGCAATACAAAAATATCAAACAAGTGCCCTCTGATGTTTCATATTGGTAAAATTATTCATGATAGAAAGATAGAAGGATCATAAATTAGAATATCATTATTCAGTTTATTCTTGAGGCTCTTTGATAATTGTCTGTTTATACGTCAGTCTCTCCTACATTGTATCAAAGTGATTACAGGTAAGTGTCATACTCCATTTATCAATAAATATGTAGTTTCTAGCACAGGACTTCATATATTCTAGGTTTTCTGTAAATTCTTTGTGGAAATTAATGGTTCTGGCAGTATATTCACCAAAAAAAAAAAAAAAAAAAAAGAGCCACTACATTCAGTAATTCAATCAAAATCAGAATAAGAAACAAAGAAACTGAAAGTTATCAGTCTGATACCACGTCTTGAATGTTTTTAGTGTTTCAACCCAAATTGTTGAATACTTTTATGGTGCAGTTCTCTGCCTCTAACCTCACACTTCTTTCCCTCCATTTCTTTATTAAGACACTTCATTGAAGATCACACTACAAGATGATGAGATAAGGTGACAACGCAAGTTCATTGGTTTTTCCCAATATTTGTCTTAATATGTGAGTTGCTTGCTAGGAGTAATGCTTTTGACAATTTCCTGAGGCTTGTTCATTTTCTGTTTTGGCATTCATTTTTAATTTATCTAGCACTTACAGCATATTTATTAAAAGGTGGAAAATGAGTGAATATATTCACAGATCCATCATGCCATTTTGCTGGTAGTAAAAAGTGGAAAGACAGAAAATGGCGTTTCTCCATCACTTACATCCAAGCACAGTGACTTCTGATTGATAGGCAATCTAAAAAACAAAGCAAACACATATTAGAAATATTTCAACAGTTTCAATTGCCTGACTTGGGACAGATATGTTTGTATATTATTTGGGCAGTATGTTAAGGCTTGACAGAGCACTTATTCTATCTACTGATCTGTCATGCTACTAAATTTTCTTGTGGAGTAATGCCAGTTAAAAAAAAATCTTCCCATGATTACATTTGACAGACCTATTGTTCTGTGCATTTGCAGGTAGCAGTCACTCAAATATAATGATCTAAACGGATTCCAAATATTGATTTCTTGGCAAAGATTCTCCTACTGCCCCAGAAAAAGAATTGTATGAAAAACCATTATACAATGTGCTTGTGTGTGTGTGTGTGTGTGTGTGTGTGTGTGTGCATAAGCTGGTCCCACATATTGGTCATTTCTTTTTTCAGAGAAAGAGTGACACAATCCTCTCAAGTACTTTAACATGCCCAAATCAGTGATAATTCTTTAATTAGAAAAAAAAAAATTAGTACAACAATGCAAAGAAGAAGAAACATAAAAGAGAGAGTTGGAAAACATTTTGATCATTTTCTTTGATATGAGCAATTACGCTCCTTACTCTGTGAAAGAAGATTTAGCCAATTTCATAAAGCAAGCCAGCAAAATGTTCATAATTGCTAATGTTGAAATGCATGGTAGGATTGGAAATCACATGTGGTATTAAAAGTTTTATTCCTCAAGTTTTCAATTATCCATTCAACTAATATCATTGAGTACCTATTTCATCCCGGCTGCTTTTATAGAAACCAAAACATATGCCATTAAATAAAACAGGTAAGGTCTTGCTGATCTTAAATGCTAGTGGACAAAGATAGAAGTAAATTAACAAATGAACATATTATTTATCAGGTAATATTAAACACTACAGAGTAAAAAAAAATAATAAATAAGCGAAAGAGGAACATTAAGGAGAGCATCTAGGCAAAGGGAATAGTAAGTACGAATGATCTGAGATGGAAAAATGTCTGGCATGTTGAAGAACATGAGATATAATAGTGGAGGTTTATACTTATGCTAGATAAAATCATAGAGGTGCATATTGTTCAGGTTTTTTTATTACGTAAAATATACATAAGATAATATTTACTATTTTTACCATTTTAAAGCACATCTTTCAGTGGCATTAGGTACATCCATATTGCAGTGCAACGATCACCACCACTGGATAACTGCTTCCTCCTCTTAAACTGAAACTGTGTATGTGATAAATAGCTATTTCCCATTCCTCTCTCCCCCTATCCCCTGGTAACCACTAATCTATTTTCTGTGTCTATGATTTTGACTATTCTAGATATCTCATATAAGTGAAATCATACAAGAAAATTCCTTTGGTAGCCGCCTTGTTTCACTTGGCATAATGTCATCCAAATTCATCCCATATTATAGCATGTGTTAGAATCTGATCCATTTTGAAACTGAATAGTATTCTACTGTACATATATACTACATCCCAGTCATTTCATTGTTGTTAACCCTTCTTGGCTATTGTGAACAATGCTGCTGTGAACACTGCTGTACAAATATCTGCTCGAGTTCCTGTTCTCAGTTCCTTTGTGTGTATATCCAGAAGTAGAACTCGTGAATCTTATGGTAATTCTATATACAATTATTTGAGGAACTTCCATACTGTTTTTCATAGTGTGTTCATTTTGAAATAAAGAAATAAATGGAATCCAATCCGACCGAGTTAATTTATAAAATATGTTCTGCAGAATTACAAAACTTAAAACCACAAGTTTTTTTATTTATTGTAATGTATCATTCTATATACTAAGTATTCATTCTCAAAATGAATTTACTTTCCCACCAACAATGCAAAAGATTCTCCACATCCTTTCCAACTCTTGATATTTGGGGGTTTATTGGTACTATCCCTATCCCTCTTACGTTGTGTGAACAGATATCTCATTGTGGTTTTGATTTGCACTCACTAATGATCAGTGACGTTGAACATCTTTTCATGTGCTTATTGGCCATTTGCAAATCCTTGGATAACTGTCAACTGAAGTTCTTTGCTTAGTTTTTAATCATACTTTTTGTTTTTGCTGTTGTTATTGTTAAGTTGTGGAGTTTCTTTATATAATCTGCATATAAATGCCATATCAGGTATAAGATGTAAAACCACTTTCTCCCTCTCTGGGGTTGCCTTTATATCTTATTAATAGTGCCCTTCAATGTGAAAAATATTTTAATTTTGATAAAGTCCGATGTATCTATTTTTCTTTTGTTTCCTTGTGTTTTTCATGACATATCTAAGAAATCATTGCTGGATCTAATGTCACAAAGCTCTTCCCCTATGTTTCTTTTTAATGATTTTATGGTTTTAACTTTACATGTAGGTTTATTATCCATTTTGACCTCATTATTTTTTATGATATGATAAGGTAAGGACCCAACTGTATTCTTTTGCATATGGATATTCAGTTTACTCAATACCATTTGTTGAAAAGACTGCCCTTTATCTGTTAAATAGTAAAGCCATCTGGTCTAAGGGTTTTCTCATAGAGAGGTTTTTATTACTAATTAAATGTTTTTATTAGTTATAGGTCTATTTTTATTTCTTTATGATTTAATTCTTGTAGGTTTTGTGTTTCTGGGAATGTGTCCATTGTATGTACATCACCCAACTTGTAGTGTATAATTGTTCATAACACTTGTTTTTTTTAATCCTTTATTTCTTCTTTTTATATGCATTTATTTTTGAGAGAGAGAGAGAGTGCGAGTGGGGGAGGTGCATATAGAGAGGGAGCCATAGAATCTGAGGCAGGCTCCAGGAACTGAGCTGTCAGCATAGAGCCCAATGTGGGGTTCGAACTCACAGACTGCGAGATCATGACCTGAGCCAAAGTCGGACACTTAACTGACTGAGCCACCCAGGGACCCCTATAATCCTTTTTTTTTTTTCTGTAACATTGGTAGTAATGTCTCCACTTTGATTTCTGATTTTAATAATTTGCATTTTCTCTTTTTTTTTATTATCCAGCATTGCTAAAATTTTATCACTTTTTTATTTCTGAAGATTTTGTTGACTTATTCTATTTGTTTTATATTCCTTTCTTCTGGTTGCTTAGGTTTAATTGATCCCTTTTCTTTCTATTCTTCTTCTTTTTTTTTTTTAATGCTCCTGTATTGACTTTGGCTTTTACTCTGAATAAAATGTGAAGCCCTCAGAAAGTTTTAAAAGTAGAAGGGCATAGTTTGACATATTTTTAAACGATGACTTTTGGTTTGTGCTAGAAAAATATCTGAATAATATAAGGGAAAACCAGAAGACCAGTTAGGAAAAAAACTAGGAGGGGGGGGGGAATTGTGGTACCTTGAACAGTAACGGTTATGGTGAATATAGTTTTGACATTCTGAAAAAAAAATTGAAAGTTGTATAGCAAAGTTTGTTAATAGATATGACATGGGATGTGAGAATAAGAGGTGCCAAGGGTGATGGCTCCAAGGGTTTTGGTCTGAGCAAGTGGAAGAATGGGGTTCCTGTGTATGATGAGAAGTATACGGGGGGTTGGGAGAAGATAAGCAATTAACTTTTAAACGTGTTAGGTTGTGATCTATAATAAACACTCATATGGGAATATCAGGTAAATATTTGGAAATACAGGTCTGGGGTTCAGGAGTAGAGATATACTTTGGGAATTATCAGACCAGTATTTTCCACAATACATTTGGATAAAATTTTCTGAAAGAGTTAAAGTACATTGGGGGAAAAAGATACCAAAAGATTAATCCCTGAACCACTCCAAAATTTAAAGTTCAAGAAGATCAAAAGGACTCAGCAAAAGGAGGAGAGCTGCCAAACTGCCAGTGAGATGGCAAAAGAATAAAGAGATAATGTTCTCTTGGAGACAAACTGGGGGTGGTTGTTTAGGAATAGAAGAATAATAAACTGTATGAAATAATATCAACTCTATAAAATATATTTATGTAACTGCGTAGGAGCTAAATATGAAGCCAAGAGAGGATTTTACGTTAAATGAACAATTCAGCAAGATTTTTGCCTTATCAAATGATCGAATAGAGAGAGGATATTGGCAACAAAGCTGGACCGATGTTCTTGAGTAGTAACAGTGTCTGGGATGTGGTGCTCAAGTGGAAAGGCTGGTTTTTATCAGGAGCACACGGAGTTCACCCATAGTGACAGACAATAGGCTCGGCAGCTGGTAGGCGTACAATAGTGGTCGTGACAGCACGTAGACATTATCTTCCTTTTTATTCTCAGCAAAAACAAAACAAACAAACAAACACAAAAACCCAAACCACGAAAAGACACAAGGTGGTTGGTTGAGCCCGGGAATGGGGTAGAAGTTCCTAGACATTTGAAGAGAAAGTAGAGATGTACAGTGTTCCTTTGGAACAGTGAGAAAGTGCAGAGAGTAAACAAGTGTAATAGAATGGCTGGAGAGAACTAAGGACCCCCCAAAATTAGCAATCCAAACACTGAGGTCAGACCATATGATGGCATATTCTTGGTGACCATATCGTACAGCATAGGTACATACTTGAAGTAGGTGGAGAGTTAGAGTAAGCAGGTTTGTGGTCTGCAAGTGAGTGTAATGAAGTAAGAGAAACGAAATGTGATTAATTCTAATGAGACACCAAGGTATTCAAGCTAAGCAAGAAAGAGTTAAAATGTGATGCTATTAGTTTTCTTTTGTTGCAGTAATAAATTTCTACGGAACTTAGTGACTTGGAACATCACAAATTTATCATCCTACAGTCGGGAGGTCAAAAGTCTGATTCAAATCTCACTTGGCTGAAATCAAAGTGTCAGAATGGTTGAGTTTCTTTCTGGAAGGTTCTAGGGGAGAAACCAATTCTTTGTGCACAAATCTTTGGCTTTAGAGGCAGCTGATATTCCTTAGCTATTGACCTCTTTTCTCCATTTTCAAAGCCATCAATAGAGGTAGTCTTTATCATGTCTCATAAGTGACATATTTCTCTCCTCCCTTCCTCTTTTAAAACCCTGATGTTTATATTAGGTGCACCCAGACAATCCAGAATAATCTCTCCATCTTGAGGTCTTTAACAAATCATATCTACAAAGTCCCTTTTCCATGTAAAAGAAAATATCCATGGGCTCCAGATAGTAAGACATGGACATTTTCTGCTTATTAAAGTTAGGTGAAAAAAATAGTAGGAGGAATGGATTTTAGGACCCAGTGATTCGAAGACTTTTAGGACCCAGTGTGGCTGAGGCTGTAGTTGCTTCCTAATATCTATTTTCTGTTATTCTTACTGTGCACAGAGCTGAACATATTTTCAAGTCTCTCTTACAAGTAGAAATAGCCATAGGACTGAGTTTTGGTCAATGGAATACAAGTAAAATTGGTGTATCATTTTTAATTTTTATACATAAAGTCATGCCATATGAGTTCCTTCTCTTTTCACTATAATGTCTGTAAAAATTACTATTTACATTAAAATCAAAATTAAATAGAATTAAGGATTCAGGTCCTCAGTCACACTGTATTTCAACTGCTTAATAGCCAAATATGACAAATGGCCACCATATTGCTCAGTGAAAATACATAATAGTTTTTATACTGCAGAAAGTTCTATTGGTTACTACTGGGCTAAAGTAAGGCAAAGCCAGAAAAGGGAAGAAGCTTGGTTCCCTAATTGACTGCATATAAAAGAACTCGTCCCCACTCCTGATTGACATTGGACTCTTCCGGGATCAATAAATAAAATTTTCTTGTGTTAAGCCAGAGAGATTTTGCATTCTTTATTATAGCAGTTAGCACTCTATCTAACACAGCTAGAAAGAAAAGAAATGAATACGGTAGACATTATGAGGCACCACACAGATTTCCTTTTGAAAGTAACAGACTTATTAACCCAGCTAATAGAACTGAGGAAATGCAAAGTCCCGGATCCCTTGCCCCAGTGTGAGAAAGGTCTGACCAGTCACCCAATTTTCAGACATCCTTGAAGGGTCATTTAACACCTCCCTTGAGGTTATATGATTTATCCTCCTGTCCAGTCCTTCTTACTTTCCTTCCCTTATACAGTGTTTCTGTTTCGTTGTGTCATTTTCAAAAGCACTCACTAATAGACTTCCTGCATGCTAACCACCATCTCAGAGTCTGATTCCTGGGGAACACAACCTACAACAATTGATACTGGAATGGGGCCAAGAAAGCAGATGCTGGAATCGTATATAAGAATTGCATCACTTGCCACCTAGATATTAATAAGGACCCCATCATCAGTTGTAGGTGAAGCACAGAGAAGCCTTATTTCCAGTTGATGCTTCAGTTGTTAAATCTTTTACTAGTGGTGAACTGAAATGGTATATTGTTGAAAGTGAATGCATTAGTAGATATCAGATATTTGAGAAAAATGGCAGAGAAAGTAGCTATAAAGATAATATTAGGTGGCTATGGTTGAGTTTATTCGATGCTCTGAAGCAAAGATAAGGAAAAGCTGGCTGCAGCACAGCTAAACTCTAGTACTGAAATTCTAGAAGGCCTCTTTAATAGCATATAGAAATTCTCTCATCTTTTGTATATAAGACAATAACACAGATATAGTTGAGGATCAAGCCCAGGACTTTACTGGGTAAGGATACCCAAGCTCCCAAGAAGTTTGAACTCTTATGCAAGACCTGGACTGGGAAAGAGTAGACCCCTAATATACAGAATAGAAACATTTTGACTGATCCCATCACCCCTGAAAAAAAAAATCCTAATTTCCAGATATCTTAGGTATATCCTTTCCCACTTAAGACAACATTACTTCTCACGCCCTGCCCCAATATTCTCTCCCTGGCCACAGGCCAATAATTAAGATTCATAATGTAACAAACATAATCTGTCTAAAGGCATTCCATGACTGATTAGAGAGGAAAGAGACTACACCCCCAAAGGAGCTTCAGGATTCAGCCAGCATATATTAGCAGGAGCCATGAAAATATGTATGAGACTAGAATCTGAAGATGCTTGATCAAGTACACTGGGTTGGATAAAGGATAATTTATTGATTTGAGTCATCTTCCAGATTATAGGCTTTTCAACCCTGGTGAAGACCTCAGGAGATGGGATACTCTATTGGAACTGTGGGAAAAAGCAATAACTTAGGCAGAGTAAGGTAGATATTTCAGGCAGTCCTGATAAGCAGTAGAAGAAAGGATTAGAAGACTTAAAAAAGTGGGCTTGCTTAACTGTATATACTATCTAAGGCTGGAAAACCCATCAGAGGACGCTATCCCTCTAGGGCCTGGAGGATACATAATTTACCAAAGCAATAAGGAAGGCCTTGACGGGAGTGGTACTAGCATTGCTAGAAGTTTACTGTCACCTCTCCTCCATAATCCACGTTTGGTGGGAAAAGGTCCATCAAGAATTGTGTTCAGGGGGACCTGGGTAGTTCAGTTGGTTAAGCGTCCAACTTTTTAGCTCAGGTCATGAACTCGTGGTTTGTGACTTCAAGCCCCACGTTGGGCTCTGTGATGACAGCTCAGAGCCTGGAGCATACTTCAGAATCTGTGTGTGTGTCTCTCTCTGTTCTTTCCCCACTTGCTCTCTCTCTCTCTCTCTCTCTCTCTCTCAAGTAAATAAAGATTAACAAAAATGAATTCTGTTCATTGATTGCAAGAAAGGTGATAGTTTCCCTGTGAACTTGAAGCTAGTTGTCAGTGATTAACTCAAATGGAAAGTACTACACAAGTGTAAATAGTAATGATGTCCCCAGTCCTCCCACAAAGAGCCATTTACTCAAGTGATAAGGAAAGGGAAACGTGAAAACATTTCAAAGACATTTGGATGCAAAGTCCAAGGATCAAAGGAAGAGGAAGCATAAGAGATGTGAATAATAAAAGGAGTCCTCACCCAGGTTTGAATAACATTGGGCTGCTGAGTCCATAATCCATACACTCTTCCACGTGCACATATCTTGCCCAATGTGCTAAGTTCCCAAGATCCTGAATGTAAACTTGGCATAGGAATCCCTGGTAATTGGTAGGTGGATGAAAGAAATGCTACTTCTAAAGACCTTAAAGAAGCAGTATTGGTTCTCATCAAATCTCCATTTAATTTACTAGTCTGCCTGCCAAACCAGGGAGAACTTGGAGGACAACAGACCATTGCAAATGAAAAGTATTAGCCCCAGTTGCTACTATGGGGCCAGATGTGGCTTCTTGACTAGAGAAGATTTATGCAGTCTATGATATACGTATGTCATCTTTGAAGGAGTGAATGCATTCTTTTGTATCTCTATCTGAAAAGTGTGTCAGAAATGGTTCATATTCACATAGAATGAACAACTATATACAGTGATGGTCCCTAGTTGTACACTAACTTACGTATCTTTGATACAATAAAGTCTGTGGAGATCCGGAAAGTCTGAACATCCATTATAATGTCACATTGTTTTATTATATTGATAACTTGCAAATCAATTTAAATGTGTACAAAGTAGTTCTTCACAGTGGCTAAAGCATTATATGGCTTGCCAAGACTAATGTGCTGTAGAGGGTAAAGGTAAAACCCTAAAAAATTCAGATGACTTCCATATCAATAACATTTTGTGAGTCTAGTGATGTGTTTTTCCAAGATACCCTTTCAAACAAAAAGGACAAATTATTGGTATATTACCTCTCCAGAGGAAGCGTCATGAAAGGTAGGCCTGGTAGACCACTTCAGGTTCTGTTCTTCAGGCAGTATATTCCCTGGAAAATTTGGAATACTGTTTTGTCTCATATGATGGATGATGTAAAAAAGGCTCCTAGTTTGGGTTAGCAATCAGAGCACGGACCTTCAGCAGCTGTAGGATGTAATGCAATTCTGCACCTTGGAATATACAATGTGGAAGACTTTATTTAAGAGAGATATCATTGTAAGGAGATGATGTAGATGTAGCCCACTGAAGGAAGGGAGAACTACTGAGAATGAATAGAAGCACAATCAAAGGGCACAGAATGTTGCAACAGCTGCCAAAGTGCCTCTCCCTCAGCTCACTCCTATACTCATAGGGATTAGGGGTTTCCTCCTGATTGTGAGGAAGAGAGGCTGGGGCTTGTTTCACAAATTCATTAGTTTGTTTTGGGGGTACAAGCTAAAAAAAATGGTGGCCAACTCTTTTGCGGACCATGTACACATCATTTTGAAAGGCATTGGTGAGAGAAACATTCTAGCAACGGTGCAGAGCTTCCGGTACTGGGAACATCGCCATTTACTTTGCTTGAAAAGACAAGTAGTCTGAGTTTAAAAGCATATGAAGACTTGAAGATAGTGGCAAATGGTTTGGCCAGCCATCAAGGATATGTAATGACAAAAAGTTGTAGATTATACAAGGGACTCTGGAGTAGAGGTACATGAATGACCTTATGAGAGAGGGAAAAAGTCTCATGTATCTCATATTAATGCCCATCGAAGAGCAACAGCATGGTATACAAGATGACTTTGCTGCTTTTCTCAAGCAGTATCTCTTATCAGACATCCCAATATAGCCACAGCACTTGAGTTAGTAGCTATGTTAGCAAAAATAGAGTCTGTGAACTTATTCCAAGTCTGCTCTAGCTACTGCCACCACTGGATGTACACCTTATAATCAACAGAAGCCAATCAAAGGTCCCTGATGTATTTCCATCCTTTGATGAGACTACTCTGGCACTTTACGGCAAGTTAGCTTCATTAGGTCTCCTCTATTCTAGAAGACAGGCAATTTCTTTTGGCATATTTGGCATACATATTATGTATGTGGACTTGCTTTTCTTACAGGCAAGACCTGAGCAAGTGCCATATTTTTATAACTTACAGAGTGTTTGATCTACAAACCATGAATTTCACATACTATCTCGTGAGAACAAAGAACCCTACAGCAAAAGAGATGTGAGCATAGGTCAATGACATTCTCCACTACGCAGATGCCTTTGGTCTGATAAAAGATTGAGTGGCTTGTCAATGCACCACTGAAACACTGAAGGTAATATTTTTGCAAGGACAGGACAATGTACCATTCTACACGACACTGGATACAGTGTGAATCAACTGTAGGTTGAACAATGCTTTGACCTTGTTGGGTAGAATACATAAATCTGAAAGCCAAGTAAACTAAACAAGAATGACCCTGCTTACCTTTATTTCTGGTGACTCATTTGAAGAATCTATTCTTCCTATCCTTGCAACTCTAGGATTTGCATGTGTAGAGGCTGTAGTTCCCATAGGGAGAAAATTTTCATTAGTGGATAAATCAAGATTTACTTTGAATCAGAAGCTGTAGCTGCTGCTTGGACACTTTGGACTCCTTGAGTGAAAGAAACAGAAGGAAAGAAGAGGAGTTTTTATCTTGGCAGAAAGATAGCCTTGTTTGTTCAGAATCAGTAGGATACTATCATACATGAGGCTAGCAATGAGTATGTTTGCCACCTATGTGATCAATTTGACATTTCTTTGTACTCCCTTCATACATGTTGATGGAAAATAGACAAAGACAGTAACATTATCTGAAAATGGCATAGTGATCAGAGGCTCAGAATTCTTAGGAATGAGAGTATGATCAAGTAAACAGATAAGCCACAAAGACCACCAAAGATGTTAGCTGAGGCTATAGAAGATTTAGCTTTTACTCTGAGATAAGCTTCAGCAGAAAATGCTAGAGTTCTTATTAACCTTCCTCTTTCAGGTGGTCCCTAAAAGCAAGGCCCACAAGAATCCTAGGATTTATACAAAAAAAAAGTTGATTTGAGCAAAACTCATGTTCATTGTTGTGGATGCTGTAATGAACCACCCATATCACTTTTCAGGAAAAAGGGAATTTTGTCAGATGAACCCTTCAGCTATCACCAATTTTAGGTATATGCTCAGCTGTAAAGAACTTCATCAGAAGTTAAGGCCCTGCCTAGAGAAGCCCACGTCCAAAGACTCTACCCTCCATTTGGAACAAATCTGAAAGGTTGTCTCATTTTCATAACTGCCTGCAAAGTTATCTGAGTGTTCTCTTAATACTACACTACAACTCAACCATTTCTTTTTTTTAATGCTTTTATTAATTTATTTTTGAGACAGAGAGAGACAGAGCATGAGCAGGGGAGGGACAGAGAGAGAGGGAGACACAGAATCCGAAGCAGGCTCCAGGCTCCGAGCTGTCAGCACAGAGCCTGATGCGGGGCTCGAACTCACGAGCTGTGAGATCATGACCTGAGATGAAGTCGGACGCTCAACCGACTGAGCCACCCAGGCGCCCCATCAACCATTTCTGATGTAGTCCTATTTTCTTAATCCCTTTTGCAGTTGCCGATCTCAAGAATGTTCCTTATAAATCCCCTCACACCAGTCTCTAGCTCAGTCTTTACTTCTTTACCCAAACTATAATAATAGTTGTCAAAAAATATCATACTTGAAATTGAGATTGCAAATGAAGAAGTTACTATTGATGACAAGGTCTAGGGTAAGTCCGTGGGAGTGGGTGGCTAAGGTAGACTGTGGATCAGTACAGGAGAGGTGGCCAAAGAACTGAGAGGCCACAATAATGGAAGGATCATCTTCACAAAACGTTGAATCACTAAATATTTTGATAGTAGTCTTAGAGGAAGCACCAGTGCACCAGGCACCATTTTTTTCAAGGAATTGAAAGATGGACAAGGGTTACGTGGAAACTGATGAGTGGGTGACCACACCAAGAGTGTATAATTATTAGCATAACCTGATGGAATGAGTAGAGAGGACAGTGGAACAATGACCTGGAAGTTGCTTTGGAGATGGTTGGAGAGAAACATGGTACACTTAAGAGAACCCTAAGGGAGATCCTTCTGTCAGTTAGAAATAAAACAAGGAACATTCAGAAAGAAAGTTGAAGATGTGTGAGGTTTTGCTTCAAGGCTACTACCTTACCCACTAACCTATACAGATCGTAGATATACAGAATTGAGTCTGTTTCCAAACTCTTCCAGATGAAAATTAACACATTTGTATTTTTGTATTTTCATTGTATGAGGCAATATAACATGCTTTAGATGTTCAATATTTTTGCTTTTGGTTAGCTGATTAGGAATGCTTAGCTAAATTGCTTGAATTAGTGACTATCTTGACATGCTGCCGCTATAATTAGAAGCACAGAAAAGTCAACTACAAATGTAATATTATTACATAAGACAGACTGTGTACAAAATCGGTTATATTGTTTATCCTGTGACAATCTGAACCATGGAACAACCATGTAAAAATTGGTTTTCATCTCTATACCTTTAAAATTATTATTCAGTGAAGCTGGAACTTTTATTAAATGTAAGAACATCTGAAGGAAAAAGCACATTTTTGCCCTTTTCAGAAATTGTTAGATTTGCTTCCAATTATTTCATATTTTTACACTAAAAACTAGACAAAATTTCAAAGGCTCATTATAATTTTACAAAATGAACAATGACAAAGAAGAGTATGCTGTTCTATTTAGTTGTGATTTATATACCAAATTCTTTCAGAACCATACTTCCAACTTCTTGTTTCTACTAGCTATATTGAAATAGGTCACTCATTATCAACATTTTCAAAATAAAACTACTTCTGTTAACTCTTCTTTTTGTTGAATCTTCAATTACTTTCTAAAATGTGTTTCCTTTCCTTAGTGGAAACATCAAGATTGCACTTTTTAGCATCATCCGTAGTTACCTATGCCCATATGGCTGAGTTTTGTCCAATGGGATAGAGGTGAAAGGAATATATACCAGTTCTAGGGTTGGCCTATTTAAAAATTCCCAACCATTTCTCGATTCTTCCCATGTCTTACTTTGTGAGCTAGAGGCAGACCATCCGGGAAACATTTCTGAGATCCTGGGGATAAAGTAGCTACAAGATGAAAAGAATTCGTATCCTTGAACCAGAGCATGTAAAGTGACCCCCAAAATTATAGCACTGTTTTGTTATACGAGTCAGAAATAAGCTTAACCAGTATTAACCACTGAGGTTTTTGTGATTCTATATGTTTGTAGCAGGTAGTCTTTCCTTCTCTGACTATATACTTCCATTCTACTGACATTCCTATTTCTATGATGGCCACCATAGCATATCAGATAAACAAAGACTGAAAATAGGACCAGAAGCAATAAGTATTCCCAGTCAGTTCCTCCTTCTCAGTCGCATAATCTAATTACTGAGACAGTATTATTAATTCTATTGCTACAATATTTCATTCTTTGTCCCCATATCTTTAGTTTTCTGCCTAGTGAAGTCCAAATTTTTAATGAGCATCTAAGCATATATATTCACCAAAATTTAGCCAGAAATTGCCTTTATCAGCATTCTTCTTTGCTATAACACAACATTAATTATTCTATTATTCAAGTGTCCAATAATCTCTTTGACTCTTTGACATGGCCGTAATATCCCCTGCCCTGGGAATTTTTTTTGTATATATAAAACATAACTAGGTAGCTAGAAAAATGAATATAAGCCAAGCTTGAAAGTAAATGACTCATTCATCATCTTTTCAATGAGATCTTCCCATAGTTTTCCTATTTATAATTAACTTTTGCAGTTCCTACAAATGTACTATGCTACAGTATTTCTAGGACTAATAGGTTTGCTCTTATTTTTACAGGGCTGTACCAGATTTCTACTGCTGTGTAACAAGTTATCATAAACTTCTGAAAAGCCACCATTTATTGCATCACAGTTTGTAACATGACTGGGTTCTCTCTTCAGTTTATCACAAGATTGAAATCAAAATATTGGCCAGACTGAGTTCTCGTCTTGAGGCTCTGGGGGAAAAAATGCTTTAAAGCTCACTCTTGCTGTTGCCAGAATTCTGTTCCTTGTGATTATAAGACTGAGGCCCTGTTTTCTTGCTATGTAAACCCCTCTCTGTTCACCAAATTGAATCCTTCACATAGTTCAACTCTCTGACTCTGTTTTCTACCAGCAGCTGGAGAAAACTTTGCTTTCAAAAGGATTATATGATTAAGTTAGGCCTAACTGAATAGCATCCCTTTCTTAAAGTCAGCTGTGCCAAGTAGTATAAACTAATCACAGAGGAAAATCCATTATATTCATAGTCCTGAGGATTATTTAGAGCATGTACATCAGGGGAAGGAAATCTCAGGGAACATATTAGAATTCTACCTATTTCAAGAAGCTTAAAATTAAAAAAAACAATTATGCAAGCACGAAATCATTGAACTTTAGCCTCCCTAAATAATAGGTAGGGTGTAGCAAGAATTACTTTCATCTATCTCATAGGTAAGTGATAAGAGGTTCAAAATATTTAAGAAATGTGACCATATTCTTGCAGTTATAGTGGGTATAGACAGGATTTAGATAGAAACATTTTGACTTAAAGTCCATTTTTTTTTACAACACGTCATAAACTACATTTGGGTTTGTATGTCTATTATCATTATTTTATTACATGTTACTTGATTATAAAATGTTAATGCTAAAGTATGACATCAGTATAGGAATTCGAACTTTCTAAGTGACTATATAACTTTCTCCCTTAAATGTCATCATAAAGAGTGGGGACCAGTTTTTTTTTTTTTTTTTTTTTTTTTTTTTTTCTCCCCCTATGTATTCATCATCTTGGACCATCAAAACAAAGTACCATGGAGAAGGTGGCATAAACAACAGAAATTTATTTTCTTATACTTAAGGAGGCTGGAAATTTGAGACCACAGTGCCAGCATGGTTAAGCTCTAGTGAAGATTTTCTTCCCAGCTTGCAGATGGCAGCTTTCTGGCTGTGTCCTCACGTTGTGGGAAGAGAATTTCTCTCTTCTTCCCTTTATAAGGCCATCAATACTATCATATTATAATCTCATTCTTATGACCTCATTTGGTGGTAATTACCTCCTAAAACCTCCGTCTTCACATGTAGTCACATTGGGAGTTAGAGCTTTATATATGAATTGGGGTGGGGTGGGGAGGAATATAATTCAGTCCATTGTAAAACACTACCAAGCATGGAACATGCATTAAAACAGCTAGTGAATAAATATTAATTATTTCCATTTTATTCAATCAACTGATACCTAATTAAGCCAAACCCATAGAGAGTCACCTGAAATAATACATACTCCAGCTAACTTTTTATTCTGATGATTAATGGGGAAAATAAAGAATAAAAACTACTGGAGCTGTCTTTAAACTCCTTATAGCTATAGATAGAACTTTTATGATTAAAAAACAGAATGATTACCAATTCTTGTTTTGGCTGGAAGGATTAGACTTGACTCAGAACTTGAAAATGTTGATACTTCAACAATTTCATATAAATTGTTTTAAGTGAAGAAAGAAAAATTGTGATCAAGGTAGCCATATACATAATTTGTCTGGAATATGCTCAAATTGCTTAAAAATTCTCAACAATACCATTTTTAGACATGATTTATGGTGCTTAATATGTATATGTTGGCATTTGGGGGTCAAGGAAAGAGTTATTCTCAAAATTCCTCTTCAAATAGCATTATAAAGCCATGAGATAGTTTAGTATTAGAATGGAAATCACATTGTGCACTCCTCACCCATTAAACTACTAATGTTTAAGCCTATAAAATGCACTGGTTCCAATATGGGACTATCATGACAAAGCCAGAATGGAAGAATTCTAAACTCATTAACTTATAGAGGGGCATTTGTTTTCACTTTGCCAAATCAAATAAACAAAGAAGCAAATAAACTTGAAATGTTACTTTTGGGAAAGATTGACCACTGCTTTTGACCTACTTTGGTAATTCAGATGTTCTTATGCAAATGTTCCTCTGGAACTGTGGAAAATAGGTTGAGAACATTGTAAAAATAAGGGGAAAAGCTCAAGAAAATTACCATTTTTTAGCTATTAGATACAGTCATTAGTGATATTCAGAAGTATTCCGACAGCTTTCGCTACAATTTCCTCTTCTTTTGTTTAAAAACTTCCACTCTAAAGAAATACATTCAACTAGGTTATAATTAACGTGGCTGTCAAAAGATATTATATATCATCAGCTGCTTACCATCCTAAGGTAGACAAAGAGTAGCAATGCTATTGTTCTCTGTCTAATCAGGTCAAAGCAGTGGCAACTTTAATTAGAATTATTGTCAAGAAACTGCTTAAAGTCTGTACCAGTAAACTATGGCATATGTTTGCTCCCTCATCTTTTATTGTAACCTTATTGAGGGAGGGGGACATTTTTAATTTATAAATTGGAAAGCCTCTTCTCACAATATGTGTTCTATCAACACCCCTTTTTGTATTTAACAACCAGTGTCTAGTCACTAAACTACAAGTTCTAAGAGAATGTTTAACGTCTAATGAGTTTATTTTAACTATTAATAGTATATCAAATAGCAAAGATTTCAAAACATAAAAGTTATGAGATGGGAAATTAAGTATTTGTGGAAGTGATTTTTATATAAATTACTATGTAATAGGAAAGAGATGCATATATAAAAATGCTAAAAAATATTACAACAATGATTTCAGCATATTACTGAAAGCATCAAGCTTTTAAGAACATATATCATTTAAACTGGTTCTGATCATAGCTCTATTCTGATTTCTCTATTTTTGTTAACATATGTTAACATAACATGGCTTTCAACCACTAAAGTATTTATGTGCAATAAATGTTCTGTTAACTGAGTAAATTATAGCTAATTCTGTATTTTTTATATTCAGGTAATATTGCTATGTAACATTATATGTTTCAGGTGCACAGTGTTATAATTTGGTATTTGTATACACTACAATGTGATCACCATTATAAATCTGTTACTATCTGTCTGTATACAATTGAGCCCCTCTACTCATTTTGACCACCCCAAAACAATATTTTTATCTATTATCTATCATCTATCTACCTATCTATCTATCTATCATCTATCTATCTATCATCTACCTATCATCTATCCATGACATCTTTATCCATTCATGCATCAATGGACATCTAGGTTGTTTCATATCGTGGCTATTTTTTTTTTTTTTTTGAGGTGGGGAAGGGACAGAGGGAGAAAGAGAGAAAGAATCTTAAGCAGGCTCCAGACTTTGTGTAGAGCCCGATGTGGAGTTCAGTCTCACCACCATGAGATCATGACTTGAGCCAAAACCAAGAGTGGAACGCTTCACCAACTGAGCCACCGGGAGCCCCCACATCTTGGCAATTATAAATAATGTTACAATGAACATAGTGGAATCTTGAATTAGTGTTTTTTTGTATTTCTTAGATAAATTCCCAAAAGTGGAATAGCTATCTAATAAGGCAGTTTTATTTTTAATTTTTTGAGGATTTGCCATACTGTCTTCCATAGTGGTTATTCGAACTTACATTCTCACCAACAAGGTATCAGGATTCCCTTTTCTTCACATCCACACCCACACTTACTTCTTCATGAACTGTGAGATCATGACCTGATCCAAAATCAAGAGTTGGATGTTTTACTGACTGAGTCTTCCACACACCCTTTCTTGTCTTTTTGATAATAGCCATTCTGACTGGTATGAGGTGATATCTCCTTGTAATTTTGATTTGCATTTGCCTGATTATTAGTGATGTTGAGCATTTTTCATGTGCCTTTTTGCCATCTATATGTCTTCTTTGGGAAAATGTCTGTTCAGGTCCTCTGCCCATTTCTTAACTGGGGTATTTTGTTGTTGTTGTTGTTGTTGAGTTGTATGAATTGTTTACATATTTTGGATATTAATGTCTTATCAGATATAGAATTTGCAAATATCTTCTCTCATTCAGTAGGTTGCCTTTTTTGCTATTTTGATGACTTCCTTCATGGTGCAAAAAATTTTAGTTTCATGTGGTCTCATTTGTTTATTTTTGGTTTTGTTATCCTTGCCTTTGAAGTCAGATCATATATATATATATATATATATATGCTTTATTCTAGGAATTTTATGGTTTCACGTCTTACTTTCAAGTCTGTAATCTATTTTGAGTTAACTTTTGTGTATGGTATGAGATGGTGGATCTTTTCATTCTTTTGCCTGTGGTTCTTCGGTTTCCCCAAAACCATTTATGGAAGAGACTGTCATTTCCCCATTGTGCATTCTTGGCCCCTTTGTCATAAATTAATTGACCATACATATGTGGGCTTGTTTCTGGACTCTTTATTCTGTTTCATTGAAATATGTGTCTGTTTTTACGCCAATACTCTACGTTATTTAGATTACTATTAGCTTTGTAGTATAGTTTGAAATCAGGGACTCTAATACTCCACATTTGTTTTTCTTTCTCCATATCTCTTGGGCTATTCAAGGTCTTTTGTAGTTCCATGTAATTTTCGAATTATTTTCTCTGCTTCTGTGAAAAATGACATTAGAATCCATGAGCATGGAGTATCTTTTTATTTATTTGGGTCTCCTTCAATTTCTTTAATTAATGTAATGATGCCCACCAGTGCCTCCATCTTGGAAAGAGTCTCAGTAGGTTTCTGCCTCTTTGGCAGATACTTTAAGATTAACAGATGAGTCTCCTTGGCCTATGGTCTGGGTGACTTTACAACCGTTCCTTTTGTGCTGGGTCCCTGGAATGGTGGATATGTGCAAAAGCCCTTTAACAGAAAAATTTCCTTTCCCTATAGTTCTCTTCCCTATGGCTCTGTTAGAAGTAAGCTCCATTGGTTTTCAAGGCTAGATGCTTTGGGGCCACATTTGTCCAGTGTAGTTGCCAAATGTTGGGGTAACTCAAGTGGAACCCTACCACATCAGGGAAAAACTTCATGTTATGAGATTCCTCCCAACTGTGGGGTTTTGCATTTGGCGTGGGGTTTCTTGCAAGACTGTCTCTGCCTCTCCTACCTGTCTAGGTGCTGCCCTTCATGTGGAGGTACTGTTCAGCTAATCCTCAGGTCCTTTTCAGAGGAAATGGTTCCATACATAGCTCTAGATGTGTTGTGTTCATGGAGGAGTTGAGTTCAGGATCCTTTGGTACTACCATCTCGAACCCTCCTCAAAATTTTGTATTATTTTTAGGTAGATTAACCTGTCAAGCTTTTATACATTCATTGTCCCTGTACGGTTATTGCTTAGGGGGAAGATGCAGTGTAAAATAACAAGCTTATCTTAATACAGATAAATCCAGTTCATGAAAATAAATATAAATCCATTTATCTTTTTTTGGCAAATGTATTGTTGAGAAAGTGACGGATATTTGTTTTTATGCTGTCTGCTAATTTATTCATTTTACTTATGTTAATTTTCCAGGAAATTATGTTCACCTCCTTAAGGGAACATTTCTTGTTACATACTGACTTTCAGGTCATGGCATATGCAGCTTAAGATAATAAGACCAGCAATTACTTTTCTATTTTGACACCCTAGTCCAAGAACATTGTGTTGCATTTAATGAAGTAGGCCATTGCTGCCTTTAGGATGTATTCAGGCAGTCCTCGACTAAGGTGGCTTAACGGACTGCTTCCCTCCCCCAACAGATACTTTTCCATTATTTCTTCTTACTCTTTCCACAATATAGTGCCTGGAGTGATGTATCTTCTTTCTTTCAATGTACACTCTCTCCTGAAATTTCTTTACCAGACTAAATAAGAAGAGCTCATGATCATGAGCCTGGACTGTCTATAAGAGGAAAGAAAAAAAAAAAAGGGGAGATAAACCGTATCTCCATTAATTTCCCACTTCTGTCCTTCAGTCTTTCCTGAGACCTCTTGCCTCCCAAGAATACCAGTATAGCTCTTCGGCATGTCCAATTTATGTTGTATGTTTATCTACACAGGTATTTGACAAATACTTTTATTTTAAGTTTATTTAGAGAGAGAGAGAGAGAGAGAGAGAGCACATGAGCAGGGGAAAGGAAGAGAGAGAGGGAAAGGGAGAATCCCAAGCAGGCTCCACACTGTCAGGACAGAGCCCAATGCAGGGCTTGATCTCATGAAATGTGAGATCATAACCTGAGCCAAAATCAAGGTCAGATGCTTAACCAACTGAATCACCCCAAGTATTTGACAAATCCTTATGAAGCTGTATCTCTTTACTCCAGAAATCTAAATCCTACTCCATATCTTACGAAACAAATATATCTAAGATAACCTAAAATGTAAAAGAAAAGAGGGAGAAAGGAAAATGAGATGGGGAGAGACAGAGAGAGAGAGAAAGAGGTAACTCTGTTTCTAATTTGAGTCAGATCTAGTCCATCAATGAGAGACACTTCAATAGATGACAGAAAAGCGAAGTTAGTCATTGTTTGGAGTCTTTAGTCAGAATAAAATAACAAAAAGCTTTCACCTGATCTGGAAGGATTTGAGGAAGAGAGTCTGATCTTCATTGCTTCTTCTGTACCAGCCTGAAACTCCTGGAATCTACTCCTCATTGTCCAGCATTTCCATTCAAGTCGTTCATTGTCCTAAACCTACCCTCCTATACCCTTGCCCCATGGTATCAGACCTTTGGCACCAACATTTGTTATTCTCCCTGGGAGTGAAGGAAGAGATAGGAGAAACAGGGGAAATTTGGATTTATTTAAAGTATGTGCATTGTCTTCCTTGTGCTCAGGTTCTGTAGTGCTATGTGAACCACGCTGTGCTTCTGGCATTTAGAAGGATAAATAGATTTCTGTGAGCTTGTGTGGGAACACAACCAAGATAGATAAACTATTCCTTCAGGCAAAATGCATTTTGAATTTCAAACAACCAAGTTACCTATAAACTTTTGGAACACTTTATGGTTCTAAATCCAGTGTTGTTTTTGATCCTTCCAAAGGAATACGGCAAGAAGTTTATTGAGTTCCTCCAAAACCCAAGTTTGCTCGTCTTTGAGAACGCTTTGCCTAGTAGTGGAGAATCTTGGGAAGAGAAGCAGGAGCAAGGGAAACCACAGATTAAAATTTTGCTTCTGTCTTGCCCCTCTTCTCGACAGGGAGTCCTTTTATTCCTTATTTGTGTGATACCCATTCTTAAGTATAACTCGTGGTCATTGGTATATACATTAAGGGACAGATAGTTTGTTAAAAAGCAATGTGAGTAAGCTGCACTGTGTATGTTTAAGTCCTTTGAGAAGGTGACAGTCACTTCAGTGAGAACAGCAAAAGGATTCAGCTGTTAACACTTTTGGAAAGCAGCAGCTTAAAATATCATGTTGCAAAATAGAATATACATGTGAACAGAGATCCCAAAGATCAAAGACATAAAGCCTGAGACGTGAAGCTTTGTATCAGGTAACTGATTAGGAAGTACTTAGAGGATACCTGTGGAAAACAATTTCTTCTGCAGGTGAAAGAAATGAAAATTAACGTTGAACGCATTTGCACAAGTGATCAGGGCTCTATGTCCATGAGCTTTGCTCCTTGATTTTCTTAATAAATACTTACCAAACACCTACATGTCCCTAGTGAGTGCCATTTTAGGTATGGGGAATGCAATGATGAATAAGATAGAGGTCCAAACCTCGAAGAATTTAGAGTTTACGGAGGAAGAAAGCAGTATGATATCATGAGAGGTCTACGCAGAGGGAGAAATAGGAGGACAGGAAACTAGTTTGTGGGGTGGAAGGGTAAAGGGGTGGGTTCTAGAACTTGTCACAAAGGAGAAGTCTAAGCAGCCTGTTTTTGCCTGTCATTTTACAGCAAACCAGAAAAAGTTGCCCACTTTCCATTGCAATATTACACTTTAAAGCCTAGTCAGTAGATATCACTCTTTCTATTTAGACTTTCAAGGCAATATGTCCCTTTAACAGGTACTGGCCAACTTATACTTTATTTTTATTTTTTTTAATTCATTTATTTATTTTTATTTATTTATTTGGGAGACAGAGATAGCGCGAGTGGGAGAACTACGCGCTAGTGGGGCTCGAACTCACGAACCTTGAGATCATGTCCTGAGCATAAACCAAGAGTTGGACGCTTAACTGCCTGAGCCACCTAGGCACCCCTGGCCAACTTACATTTGAAAATCTTTGTGTCATCAGAGAGGTGTCAGGTGAGCCGCATGGTGTGTTCAAGGGAGAGAGGAAATATCTGTTTGGAAAGGACTGTTAAACTGAAGTCCTTCAACAGCAAGAGCTAATGCAATAACTAGGGCACAAGTCTAGCTGGAAGACCCTGTTGACTTGTGCTCTTTGCAGAGAGGTTAGTGGCAATGGTCCTCGGGCACGGAAACACTGAAAATGGATAAAATGGTTTGTTTCGCCAATAAGCCTGCTACCAACAGCATTCGTTCCCCTAGCAAGGCGAGTTAAATGGGGTGGTTTGGTCCTCAGCAGGACAACACACAGCTCTCCTAAGCTTTTATTGGCACATTTTTATTAGCAACAAAAGACTCCAGCAGCTCCAGGAGTTCATCTTCCCAGAGTAATTTACGAGTTCTTTCCCTTGCTTTTTCATCCTTCCCTAGGAACACTCAAGCGTTCAAGTTGCTGCCCACAGCTCACCCACCACTCTCTATTTTGGTGGAGAGATAAGAGAAAATAAGACACGAGGAGTATTTTCGACTTACTCCTTTGCATTAAATAAGCACCACGGCTCAGTGTGGCTTCAACACAGCTCTCCTTTCAGTGGCCAAATCTGTCTTCGCCCTCCTGTATCCCCACCATGGTTCTCTTCCCACACAGGAGGGCTTTTTTTTTTTTTTTTTATTCTGCTTTATGGTACTACTCATTTGAAACCTTGCACATATCCCCAATATTTACTCACTTAAAAAATATTTATTAAACATCACAACCCAGGCATTGTGCTTGGGTGCGTGGGATGTAAATGTGAACAAGACAGGGCGTCTGCCTTGAAGGGTCTTGCAATTTAGTCTAAAGGGAGACATAGAACAATTAATTATAAGATTCTTTGAAAGAGCAATTAGAGGGGATAGAGATGTTACAAGCCTTATAAGCCTCATTCCACTTGTTCTTTTTTGCCGTGTGAAATTATACTTTCTTATAAAGAAATAGCATATAAGCCCTGTGCCTCTGGCTCTATTTGCCAGAGAATCAAATTCAAAATCAGGCCCTCAAAATGGGAGATTGGGATGGATTTCTCCCTTTTTTAATGACTATTAGGACAACTTTATTAGTGGGACAGTGATGACATTTGGAGTATGGGGGCATCAAAATTGTTAAGGTTTTCGCCTACGGTTAATTGTGATGAAATCAAGGCAAAAACTTAGGCCTTGGGATATGTATTAGCTGTGTCACTGGAAAGGCATGGGGCAAAGTTATTTTAAAAAGTTTGAGGTAGATGGGCTTATTTTAACTACAATGGAAGCCCTGTAAGAGGAAAATTATAAATTGAGGGTATCTCACTGCCAATTTAAGCAAAGTATAAAAGGAACACATTTGCAGGTTTTGCAAATTTTAAGGAGACTGTCATCACCTGTATCTTCTGACTATAAAGGTATTAAGACCAGGATCTTATTGTAAGGTGTAAGAGCTGCAAATAGGGCTGATCTGGGAACACCAAGTGACCATGAGACTCAAGGAGCATGCCATGAGCTGGGGATTATGAAACTCATAATACCGTATGGTTAAGTAAACACAGTGGGGAAACCATAGTACAATAAAATAACATATTTGGGATTAGGTAGGGGCATGTCCAGAAAGCAATACTACATTACATGAATAGTAAGACAGATAACTGGTCAACAATTTCTATGACCCTGATGACTCTTCTTCAACTTACAGCTAATGGAGGTAAGGGTTCCTTTCAGCCAAATGATAGAGGAAAGATCTCAGGCCTGGTTCATAGGTTATATTTAACTGAAGGTTGGTGCTGGACAAAAATGGATAACTAATACATCACAGTGTTACAGAAGTGGTAAGTTCTTTTCCTACTCAATACTGTTTGACAAAAAATCAAATGCTATTTGATGGCAAGCAAGTAATTCATTCAGTGGCCAGAGAATGGAGAAGGGGAGCTCATGCTCTAAAAGTACCTTTTCCTTGATTAGGTCTCATAGTGAGGGTTTTATGGGTTAAGGGTAATTAAGGGGCTGATAAGTAAGCTGATGTAAGTGTTTTAAATGAGATAATACATATGATGTTTCTTTAAAGAATGCCTGGCCTATATTAATCCCTTGTAAATATTTATATTATTATTCACATGTATATCATTCATGAAGAACTTGAAATATGAATACCTGTATATGTTCACCAGAAAGAGTAAATCAGCAACAATGAACTTCAAATTCCATTATTCACTGAGACTAAGATACAGTAACCCCTAGGTAGATACAAAGATAGGTAAGTGATGATAGATAGATAGATAGATAGATAGGGATGATAGATGATATTTAAATGCATGTGTACCTTTGTACTGAATTGTAATGAACCTTAAATAGAGAACTTCTTAACTGCTGCTAAATTTTTTCCACATACCCCATGGAAGTGAATCATGATGCAGCTGAACATGGGGTGAGATGTCAGCCTCAGTATGACTCCTAATCAAATGAAATAACTTCTAGTTTTCCTGCCAAGAAGAGCCCTTACCTTTTTAAGAACACCATTTAATCATCTGGGTGCAGGTTATAGATCACTTTTCTTCCATGCAAGTAGTAGACTTTCAAGTTGAAAAAGAACTGCTGTATACATGTTTTATGGCTTAACATTACCATATACCAAAGGAGGTATTTTGCTCTTAACTCTTTCTAATTGATAGGTGCATGCAGAACAGTATTAAATCTTTTAATATCCTAGAGTATTCTTAAATTTTTCATGCCTTCAAGCCTTTACATATATTATTCCCTCTTCCTGTAATATTTTAAACTGTTTTTTCAAGACTCAGCTCAAATGTCACTTCCCTGTGACTGTAAGTCCGAATTTAAGAGTAAAAATAAAAATCCTTGAAAAAAATCTTGCTTAATCTGTCCTTCAATCCAGCTTCTGACTTCCTTACCCTTCAAATCCTCATAACATCATATTTTTATACAAACATCACCTTCTCGGACTGCCTTTCCTCAGAAATCATTAATATTACTTTTCTGTGGCTGCTGTAACATATTGCCACAAACTAGGTGGATTAAAACAACAGACATTGTTCTCTGACAGTTCTGGAGGCCAGAGAAGTCCAAAATAAGTTTCACTGGCCAAAGTCAAGGTTTTGGCAAAGTCACACTCCTCCTGGAGGCTCTGGGAGGGAATCAGTTCCTTGTTTCTTTCCACCTTCTGGTGGCTCCAGCATTCATTGGCTTGTGGCTGCATCCTTCTTATCTTCAAAGCCAACATCTTCAAAAGCCTCTTTGCTGAATCTTCACATTGTCTTTTCCTTTGTGTGTATGTAAATTCCCACTGATTTGCTTTCACATGGATCTTTGTGAATGTATTTATGACACATCCAGATAATCTGGATGATCTTTCCTTTTTAGGATCCTTAATCACATCTGAAAAGCCTTTTCCATATGGGATAACATTTACAAATTCCAATGGTTAGGACTGAATATCCATGTGAAGGTCTAAGCAGCCTTCTTAACCCCTATTAAAATACCAACTACCCCCTTTTTTTTTTTTTCCAAAAATTGATATTAAAATTGGCATGGATATACAAAGAACCCAGAATAACCAAAACTATTAAAAAAATAAAAAAGAACAAAATTGGAAGACTCACACTTCCTGAGTTCACAACTTAGTACATAGCTAAAGTGATTAATACAGTGTTGACATTGATAAGACAACATATTTGTAAGTCAGAAACTTATAAGTGTCTGATATCCAGAATATATAACAAACTCTTACCTATAAACAATAATAAGACAAATGACCCAATTAAAAAGTGGGCAAATGATTTAAACAGATATTTCCCCAAATAAGATCTACAAATGGCCAATAGACACATGAAAATATGCTTAATGTCATCAGTCATTAAAAAAATGCAAGTAAAGGGGTCCCTAGGGGGCTCAGTTGGTTAAGCATCCGATGCTTGGTTTCCACTCAGGTCATGATCTCACCATTCATGAGTTCGAGCCCTGTGTAGGGGGCTGCACTGACAGCATGGAGACTGTTCAGGATTCTCTCTCTCTCTCTCTCTCTCTCTCTCTCTCTCTGTCTCTGCATTTCTCTCTCTCTGTCTCTCTCTCAAAATAAATAAATAAACTTAAAAAATAAAAAAAAAGAATGCAAGTGAAAATTGTATGTGAGATTTTATACCTTCTAGGATGGCTTAAGTATAGATATATAAAACTGTACATACACGCACACACAAACACACACATACAGTGTGTGTTGGTGAGGAAATTGAAATTTTAGATACCTTATGCATTGCTGGCTGCTTTGGAAAATAACATTTCAGTTCCTCAAAATACTAAACATAGAGTTGGATTTAGTATATACGTAGGTATACCCATACGATGGATATAAATAAAAAGATAAACAAAAATAAAAAAAGAATGAAGTACAAATACACACTGCAATATGGATGAACCTTGTAAGTTGAATGCCAAGGGAAAAAAACAGCATAAAAGATTATATATTGCATCATTCCATTTATGTGAAATGTCTAGAATTAACAAATCCATACAGACAGAAGGTAGACTGGCAATTGCCTGGGGATGGGGGTTGAAGGAATGGAGATTGCTACTAATAGGTACAAGGTTTCTTTGAGGTATGTTGAAAATATTCTGAAAACACAAATTTTTGTGATGGTTGCACAAACCTGTGAATGTACAAGAAGCCATTTAACTGTACACTTTAAGTGGGTGAATTTTATGGTATGTGACATATATCTCAATAAAGCTGACTAAACAAAAAACAATTGACCAGGATGAATTAATAGGAACTGGTTATACCTGTGGGACTGGACTTGGAATGTGTTTAATCAAAGAGGCTGAAGCATAAAATTGAATAAGAGAAAGTTTATTGGAGGGGGCAAATACTAACCATAGAGAAGCTGCATGCCAATATACATACAGAGATGGATCTATGTAGCATGATGTATAGACTAGGGTAGCCATGGAAGTGAACCCATGCAATCTTCCTTCAAGAAATGACTTGCTAGCCAGTTGCAAGGAGTGCTGTTAGCTGAAAGACTACCTGAAGAGCTTTTAGGATCCATATCACCTTTAGAGTCAAGGTGACTAGTCATGGTGTAGATACAAGGGATTGCCCATTGCTGCCCACCAGGGGTCTGATTTAATGAATAACCTTTGCCTTGGAGCTCCCAGTTGGGTTGGCCAAGGCTGTCTAATCTGTCTACTCACTGGATATTCTCACTGCTCAATCCTACTTCTTTACTCTTTTTCCTTTTACAGTTTTCAATTTCTATTTCAGTATAATGTTCTGAAGAGCTTTCCTGTCCAATTCTGCCTTAACTTTCACAAATGCTAACCCCCAAGACTGCACTCCTATCTTATCATCTTCTTTCTATGGAACCCAATGGATGTATCATAGAATTCATCAAATTTAACTGCAATTATAGACATATCTGACATATTTCTTTAATGAACCCAAATGTAAGGATAATCTTTCTATATAAAAACAAATACATATCAACATTTTTAAATTCAAACTTTTTAAGGTATCATTTTTGAAGTCAATTTTGTGATGAAACAGACTATTTCATATAATTACACAGTCAGCTTAGTCTTTTTTACTCTCACTGATGTTGTTATAGCTATTTTTATTGATGATTCAAAGGATTAAAGAATTTGGATATAGTTAAATTAAAGTTGAGTTGAGTACGTAAGTTTTCTGGCACTGAACGTGGAGACTTCAGTCTTAACTGTAGAAACAAAATAAATTATCTGTATTTGGTTGACAAAAGTAGCTATAGAGAACAAACAGATGGTTACCAGAGGGGAGATTGGTAGGGGCATGGGTGAAAGAGATTAAGAATGCACTTATCTTGATGAGCATTGAGTAGTATATAGAATTGTTGAATCACTATACTATATACCTGAAACTAATAAATAACACTGTATGTTAACTATACTAGAATTGTTTTAAAGGGCAATGAGAACAAAACAAAAATAAAACATTAAAACAGTCATAATAATTCTAAAAGACAAATCTCGATTTTACTTTGGCCTGCCATAAAGAAGCATCCTAACTATCAGGTTATTGCTGCATAGTATTTCATATTTTAGTTTCACAAAACTGAAAATGTAAATGGTTATTTTCCTGATAAAACAATTGTGCCAGTACCCGATGAAAGCAACATAAAAATTTTTAAAATAACAATTTGAGCACGCCTTTAATAGAAAAGTCAGTTTGGGTACCGTTATACAAAAGAAAATATTGACACAATTTTTTATTCTCTTAACTAAAAGCCATCCATTCTCATTCTTTACCGCATTTATGACACAGTATACTGGCCTTTGGCAGAGCTTCTGTGACCACAAACTGTTTTTTGAATCAGAAGTAATTAGCAGCCTTGTGTGCCAATTCTTGAACAATGAGTTTGGTTTCCTAGCATTTCTGGAAGAAAGGTTCATCTTTTGCCTTTTTTTTTTCAGTTCTTATTTCTCTGCAGCATTCACAGAATGTGGATTTTGGCCATCTGGGGTCCACACATAGAACAGTGTGAGGTATGACATGACTGCTTGAAACAGATTATCTCCTAGTATAAGAATGATAATAATGACAATATATAATAAAGGCTGGTACAGTTTGAACTGTGCCCCCAAAAAGGTATATTGATGTCAAATCCCCTGTACCTCAGAATATGACTCTATTGGAAGCTAAGTTCTTTAAGTCAAGTTAAAGGTAATCAAGTTAAAGTGAAGTCATTAAGGTAGGTTCTAATCCAATATGACTGGTGTCCTTCTAAAAAGGAGAAATTTGTACACAGAGACAGACACACCAAGGAGAGATGATGTGAAAACACACGCCATCTATAAGCCACGGAACACCTGAGGCTATCAAAATCTAGGAGGGAGACTTAGATTTTTCCAGACAGCCTTCATAAGGAGCCAACCCAACCCTGCTGACACCTTGACTTCAGACTTCTACTTTCCAGAACTTGGAGACAATACATTTATGTTGATATGTCACCCAGCTTGTAGTATTTTGTTACAGTTGCCCTAGGAAACCAATGCACAGGCTATGTTTAATTTACTGTAGGTTTGGAGATATTTAATATACTTCCCTTCAGCAAGTATGGTTTTGAATAAGACTGCATTTGTGTATTTATCATGTATATTAAATTTCCCCATCTACTTCTTTTTTTTAATATGAAATTTATTGTCAAATTGGTTTCCATACAACACCCAGTGCTCATCCCAACAGGTGCCCTCCTCAATGCCCATCTATTTCTAAAATCCTCATTCATAAAGCAATAAAGGAAGCAATGAATACATACCAGTTGAATAGCAATCTGTTTCTTTTGTTTGTTTTTTGTTTGTTTGTTTGAAAATAGTTAACAAAAAGCAATGAGTCTGAAGAGCTCTTGTGGTAAGCCGTCTCTAAGATAGCTCCTAACAGTCCCTGCCTCATAGCATTCATGCTTTTGTGTAACCTTATCTTTTTTAAGTGTGGGCTGAATTCAGTGACTTGCCTCAAAGAATAGAATAAGGGAGGTGTGATATGATATCTATATTATAAAGACTGTGACATCCATTTTTGGTTTCCTCTTGCTTTCTCTTGTTTGGATTGCTCACACTGAGGGAAGCTGCCATTTGTGTGAAGAACCCTATGAATAGTCCCATGAGTGACAGACATTAAAGACCTGAGGTCTTAACCCAATAGTCTACAAGAAATTACATTCTGCTAATAAAATGTGTCTGAAAGCAGATAATTCAGCTAATGAAATCCTGAAATAACACTGCAGATCTGGCCAACACCCTGACAACAATCTCATGACAGACTTTGAACCAAAGGCACCTCACTAAATGGCATCCATATTTCTGGGCCACAAATTATAGGAGATAATAAATGGTTGTCATTCCAGCTGCTAAATGTTGGGGTGATTTGTTACACAGGGATATATAAATAATACAATGCTATAATAGTTATTTCTCTCCAGTGAGATTTGCTTAGAAACAAATTTGCAAAGCTTTACCATAAATGCAAAGCATTTACACTAACCTTATCTAATACATAAGGTGTATTTTTCTCAGATACTAAAACGTTTCTTTCAGATTCTTTCAGTTTATTTCAAATACTAAAAAGTTGGGTTGTTAATTTTTGTTGTTATTGTTGTTAATAGAATTATATTATTTCCTAGTACATACTTTTATAGCATTAATAATTTTTGTTTGTTTTTTAATCTATAATGTTTTTAAAAGACTGGACGAGTTTATGAAGGAACTATCAGACACACAAAATATGTGGCAGCAGTCAGTGAAAGGCTTGTACAAAAATGAGTATTGTTTCTCTTACACATTTTCCTATGGGATTCCCCCAAATTTGTGAGTTTTCCTGGATAATAGCCAAACTTAGTGACAACACCAATTTATTATCTTACAGTTCTGGAGATCAGAATCTGACAGGTCTTATGAAACAAAAATCAAGGTCTTGGTGAGGTATGCGTTCCTTTCTGGAATCCGTGCTGGGATAATCCAGTTCCTTGCCTTCTCCAATTTTTAAAAGCTGTGTGCATTCCTTGGCCTAAGGCCATCTTCCTCCACTTCAAAGTCAGCAATGATACAGGCCCACTGGTTCTCACATTACCTTTTTCTGATTCATTTTCTCTTGTCATATCTATGTCTGACCACAGAAGTTATCTGCTTTTAAGGATTCATGTAATTTGAATGGGTTTATGTGGTAATCTAGTGTTAATGTCTAAACTACAAAGTTCCTTTTCCATGTGTTGTGACATATCTACATGTTCCAGAGCTTAGCATAGTAGATTATGGTATTTGGTTAATAAATGATACATTAAGACCTATAAAATTATGTTTGTGAGATTTCACATCAATGTATATATTCAAGAACATAAAGAATTATGTAAAGATTTAGGCATGCATATGCTTACCTTGGTGTTCTCCTTGGAAAAATAAAATTTTTTATCCCAACAAACAAATTTCCTTTCAAATGAAACCTCAGTACTTTAGAATAGAGAAAAATGAGTTCTTATAAAATAGACTGAATTCCAAACAAACTTAGTAGATTAAAAAAGAATAAATAGTGCTGTTATAAATTACTTAGATGTAGTTGGCAGCCAGCTTTTCTGTTTCTTTGCTAAATGGCAACAATGAAGGTGATAATATTGATCAACATTTTAAGTTTGCATTTTAGTAAGAATAACTGATTTTCCTTGAGGTAAATTTTAAAGGGGAATTAGTAACATTGAATATCAAAGTATTAAACGTGAAAATGTGTAAATGGAAGTAAAAATAAAAAAAAAACTATAGGGGAAGTTCATAGCCTATTGTCCATTTCTCAGGTAATATTTTTGGTCCATTATAAATTTAAGATAGATCTGGGTCATTTCTCCAGATTCTGCCATACAATATTCATGCTGTAACCTTTGGTTTATTATAGTTCTCCATGTCAAAAATATAAATTGAACCACAAGCAAATATTAGTTTCTCTACAGAAAGTGGCTAGTATTGAGAGGCTATCATCAGACACTTTATTATATTTATTAAATCGGCCTGAGAAAGCACAGTTCTGATTACATCAAGACTCTGCTTACAAACTATCACTTTTCCTTTTATGCTCCAAATATATGGTAGTACTTACTATTCCCAGAGGATATTTTGACAAGTGCATTAATTCAAACTGTCCTTCCCCACCAAGAAATATTTTACTATAATTTTAATAAGAGTAATTAGATCCCCAAACAATTCATATCATTAGGAGAATCACCGGACAAAATTTAATTTTGTTTGTGAAAATGTGCAGTATATTACAAATTGATTACGAGTAATAATTCCCTTAGATTTACTCTAGCCAGATAGAAGTAAAATAATACTTGGAGGCAATGGTAACTATTATTAAAATAAATTCAATTATATATGTACACGTAGCTGCAGAGAAGTATAAAAGGATGATGAACAAAATACCTTTAAGCTAAGGCTAAATTTTGTGTGAAAAATCCTGGTTAAAGGAGAAAAAGAGAAGATTTAACACTCCCCAACTTTAAGGGAGAATTTTTTCGTATTTCTGAAAGGATAGGGTAGGAATCAGATCACTGTCATTTATGTTCTATGGCTAGGAATTGAAGAATTATATAATGTTTTATTTGAAATCTCAACATTTGCAATGTTCCAAAAATTACCTCTTTTGAAACTCTTTAAATGCATTTAAAAATATGTATGACAAGTTCAGAATGCTCCAGCAACTTACGTTGTTTTTCAAAGTTTTTCAAAATGTTTAAAGGCTATTACTCTATAATTCAAGACTCAAATTTAAGTCATGAGTTATAGTACCCTCATCTCTCATGATAAGTTTCCTTGTAAAGTCCTATATATCCTATTCTGCAATGGCAAATCAGTTGACATATTTCCATTACCCTCAAGATGACATCAAAACACATTGAACCCAATTTTTCTTTTTGCTTTTTGAGCAATTCTATTTGTTATAGTAGATATTTTATAAATTTTGTTCTTTCTTAGAAGTCTTTAAAAGAAAAAAAATGACTTATTTTTAATACAATAAAATTAAATTATTTCTACCTTGAAATCACCATACGATTTACAAAACTTTGTAAAAATCTATGATACATTATGAGATCTTAGTGATTTTTTTTTATATCTTGCAAGAAGTTTTATATTTCATCACTATTTGCTATTTAAATTGCTAATCATTAGCATTAGCCATCACAGTAACTACTTAGTCATTATTCAAAAATTATTCTCAAATGTGCTAAAGTAGACTAAAATAATAAAAAAAAAACAGAATGATATAGTTCTTTAGAAGAGTAACACAATAGTGAAATAAACTGCTGGTAATTCAATGTTTTTCAGTGTTATTACTGCATAGACTAAAGTATTGCATCAAATTTCAAGAAACTATAAAAGAAGACTAGAAGCACCATATTTGTCATTGGCTTTTTAACTTTCATTAAACACAGTTCAAGTTCACAATTTATTACTTTCATTTCTTAAAGGCAAAGAAAAGAAAATGGTCAGAAGATATTTCACTATAATTAGATGAATCAGAAGATGAATGCAAAGAGCCAACAGTCTAGACTCTAAGGATTGTGAAATTGTGTAAGTGAAATTTTATACTGCGTGTCTTTAGATGATGATGTTCTGCATGAATCTTCTCAAATTCAATAACTGATATGTGAATTATGTATGTATAAGAACAAAAAGAAAATCTATCATTCTCTCTAGGTAATCACTCAACAAGAAGGACTTAAACATGCAGTATTTTGTGATAATCATCTGGACCATCATGTTTTGCTAAAAGAAAAGAGATAATGTTCCTTCATTTTTTTGGAGTTATTCTTTTTTTAATATGAAATTTATTGCCAAATTGGTTTCCATACAACACGCAGTGCTCATCTCAACAGGTGCCCTCCTCAAGGCCCATCACCCACTTTCCCCTCCCCTCCACCCCCATCAACCCTCAGTTTTTTCTCAGTATTTAAGACTCTACTATGGTTTGTCTCCTTCCCTCTCTGTAACTTTTTCCCCCCCTACCCCTCCCCTCTGGTCTTCTGTTGAGTTTCTTAGGATCCACATATAAGTGAAAACATGTGGTATCTGTCTTTCTCTGCCTGACTTATTTCACTTAGCATAACACTCTCCAGTTCCATCCACGTTGCAACAAAAGGCCAGATTTCATTCTTTCTCATTGCCAAGTAGTATTCCATTATATATATAAACCACAACTTCGTTATCCATTCTTCAGTTGATGGTCAATTAGGCTCTTTCCATAATTTGACTATTGTTGAAAGTGCTGCTTTAAACATCAGGGTACAAGTGCTCCTATGCATCAGCACTCCTGTATCCCTTGGGCAAATTCCTAGCAGTGCTACTGCTGGATCATAGGGTAGATCTATTTTTAATTTTTTGAGGAACATCCACTGTTTTCCAGAGCGGCTGCACCACTTTGCATTCCCACCAACAGTGCAAGAGGGTTCCCGTTTCTCCACATCCTCTCCAGCATCTATAATCTCCTGATTTGTTCATTTTAGCCACTCTGACCAGAGTGAGGTGGTATCTCAGCGTGGTTTTAATTTGTATTTCCCTGATGAGAAATGACATTGAGCATCTTTTCATTTGCCTGTTGGCCATCTGGATGTCTTCTTTAGAAAAATGTCTATTCATGTCTTCTGCCCATTTCTTCACTGCATTATTTGTTTTTCAGGTGTGGAGTTAGGTGAGTTCTTTATAGATTTTGGATACTAACCCTTTATCCAATATGGCATTTACAAACATCTTTTCCCATTCCGTTGGTTGCCTTTTAGTTTTGTTGATTGTTTCCTTTGCAGTGCAGAAGCTTTTTATCTTCATGAGGTCCCAATAGTTCATTTTTCCTTTTAATTCCCTTGTCTTTGGAGATGTGTCAAGTAAGAAATACTGTGGCTGAGGTCAAAGAGGTTTTTGCCTGCTTTCTCCTCTACGGTTTTGATGGTTTCCTGTCTCACCTTCAGGTCCTTCATCCATTTTGACTTTGGGTTTTTTTTTGTATTCTTTGTTTTTGTTTTTGTTTTTGTTTTCGTTTTTGTTTTTGTTTTTGTGACTGGTGTAAGAAAGTGGTCTAGTTTCATTCTTCTGCATGTTGCTGTCCAGTTCTCCCAGCACCATTTGGTAAAGAGACTGTCTTTTTTCCATTGGATACTCTTTCCTGCTTTGTCGAAGATTAGTTTGCCATACATTTATGGGTCCAGTTCTGGAGTCTCTATTCTATCCCATTGGTCTCTGTGTCTGTTTTTGTGCCAGTACCATGCAGTCTTGATGATTACAGCTTTGTAGTAGAGGCTAAAGTCTGGGATTGTGATGCTTCCCACTTTGGTTTTCTTCTTTATTATTACTTTGGCTATTCAGGGTGTTTTGTGGTTCCATACAAATTTCAGGATTGCTTGTTCTATCTTTGAGAAGAATGCTGGTACAATTTTGATTGGGATTGCATTGAATGTGTAGATAGCTTTGGGTAGTATTGACATTTTAACAATATTTATTCTTCCAATCCATGAGCCATTGCTCATTAGTGTATAAGACTCCATTGCTTCATTAGTGTATAAGAATGCAACTGATTTCTGTACATTAATTTTGTATCCTGCGACTTAGCTGAATTCTTGTATCAGTTCTAGCAGACTTTTGGTGGAGTCTTTAGGGTTTTCATTGTATAATATCATGTCATCTGCAAAAAGCGAAAGATTGACTTCATCTTTGACAATTTTGATGCCTTTGATTTCCTTTTGTTGTCTTATTGATGATGCTAGAACTTCCAACACTATGTTAAACAATAGTGGTGAGAGAGGACATCCCTGTAGTGTTCCAGATCTCAGGGAGAAAGCTCTCAGTTTTTCCCCATTGAGGATGATATTAGCTGTGGGCTTTTCATAAATGGCTTTTATGATGTTTAAGTATGTTCCTTCTATCCCAACTTTCTTGAGGGTTTTTATTAAGAAAGGGTGCTGTATTTTTCAAATGCTTTTTCTGCATCGATTGACAGGATCATATGGTTCTTATCTTTTCTTTAATTAATGTGATGTATCACATTGATTGATTTGCAAATATTGAACCAGCCCTGCAGCCCAGGAATGAATCCCACTTGATCATAGTGAATAATTCTTGTTTTTATATGCTGTTGAATTTGTTTTGCTAGTATCTTGTTGAGAATTTTTGCATCCATATTCATCAGGGATATTGTCCTGTAGTTCTCTTTTTTCTGGGTCTATGTCTGGTTTGGGAATCAAAGTAATGTTGGCTTCCTAGAATGAGTTGGGAAGTTTTCCTTCCCTTTCTATTTTTTGGAAAATCTTGAGAAGGATAGGTATTATCTCTGCTTTAAATGTCTTGTAGAATTCCCCAGGGAAGCCATCTGGTCCTGTACTCTTATTTGCTGGGACATTTTTGATAACTGATTCAATCTCTCCACTGGTTATGGGTCTGTTCAAATTTTCTATTTCTTCCTGTCTGAGTTTCAAAAGTGTGTGGTTGCTTAGGTATTTGTCCACTTCTTCCAGGTTGCCCAGTTTGTTGGCAGATAATTTTTTGTAGTATTCCCTGATAATTGCTTCTATTTATGAGGGATTGCTTGTAATAATTCCATTTTAATTCATGATTTTATCTATTTGGGTCCTCTCCCTTTTCTTTTTGAGAAGCTTGGCTAGAGGTTTATCAATTTTGTTTATTTTTTCAAAAAACCAACTCTTGGTTTCATTGATCTGCTCTACTGTTTTCTTAGATTCTATATTGTTTATTTCTGCTCTGATCCTTATTATTTCTCTTGTTCTTCTGGGTTTGGGGTGTCTTTGCTGTTCTGCTTCTATTTCTTTTAGGTGTGCTGTTAGATTTTGTATTTGGGATTTTTCTTGTTTCTTGAGATAGGCCTGGATTGCAATGTATTTTCCTCTCAGGACTGCCTTCACTGCATCCCAAAGCGTTTGGATTGTTGTATTTTCATTTTCATTACCTGGTTGACCCACTCATTCTTTAGTAGGGTGTTCTTTAACCTCCATGCTTTTGGAGGTTTTCCAGACTTTTTCCTGTGGTTGATTTCAAGCTTCATAGCATTGTGGTCTGAAGGTATGCATGGTATGATCTCAATTATTTTATACTTATGAAGGGCTGTTTTGTGACCCAGTATGTGATCTATCTTGGAGAATGTTCCATGTGCATTTGAGAAGAAAGTATATTCTGTTGCTTTGGGATGCAGAGTTCTAAATATATCTGTCAAGTCCATCTGATCCAATGTATCATTCAGGGCCCTTGTTTCTATATTTATTCTCTGTCTAGATGATCTATCCATTGTTGTAAGTGGAGTGTTAAAGTCCCCTGCAATTACCACATTCTTATCAATAAGGTTGCTTATGTTTGTGATTAATTGCTTTATATATATGGGGGCTTCTGAATTCAGTGCATAGACATTTATAATTGTTAGCTCTTCCTGATGGATAGACCCTGTGATTATTATATAATGCCCTTCTTCATCTCTTGTTACAGCCTTTAATTTAAAGTCTAGTTTGTCTGATATAAGTATGGTTACTCCAGCTTTCTTTTGACTTCCAGTAGCATGATAGATAGTTCTCCATCCCCTCACTTTCTTTTTTTTTTTTTTTTTTTTTTTTTTTCATCCCCTCACTTTCAATCTGAAAGTGTCCTCAGGTCTAAAATGAGTCTCTTGTAGACATCAAATAGATGGGTCTTATTTTTTAACCATTATGATACCTTATGTCTTTTGGTTGGAGCATTTAGTCCTTTTACGTTCAATGTTATTATTGAACGATATGGGTTTAGAGTCATTGTGATATCTGTAGGTTTCATGCTTGTAGTGGTGTCTCTGGTACTTGTGGTCCTTGTAACATTTCACTCACAGAGTCCCCCTTAGGATCTCTTGTACGGCTGGTCTAGTGGTGATGAATTCCTTCAGTTTTTGTTTGTTTGGGAAAACCTTTATCTCTCCTTCTATTCTGAATGACAGACTTTCTGGGTAAAGAATTCTTGGCTGCATATTTTTTCTGTTCACCACATTGAAGATTTCCTGCCATTCCTTCTGGCCTGTCAAGTTTCAGCAGATAGATCCATCACTAGTCTTATCGATCTCCCTTTATATGTTAAAGCGTGTTTATCCCTAGCTGCTTTCAGAATTTTCTCTTTATCCTTCTATTTTGCTAGTTTCACTATGATATGTCACACAGAAGATGGATTCAAGTTATGTCTGAAAGGAGCTGTCTGTGCCCAGGGGTGGCGGATGCAGGCAGGTTCTGTGCTGTTGCACAGCCCCCCAGGAAGGGAACCACTTTCTCCGGCTGCGGATTGAGCCCCTGACCTACCATCGCACCCAGGCCCCTGGCTCCCCTCCTCCCCAGGTGTGTGAACAGGGAGCCGGTCCCAGTCCGAAGAAAGCCTGCAATTAGAGACCGGATCCTTCTCACTCTCAGTCGGAGGTCTTTCTCCGGTCCAGCTATGGTCCTGCACTTCCCGAGCTGCTCTTTCTCTTCCCTTTGCCTCTCTGCAGAAGGGGGTCCCTCTCCTCCGTGCGCATGAGGCCTTTTTTTTTAATGTCCCCCAGTTCACAGTTACCCACCTTTTTTCCAGCTTTTCCGTTTATCTCCTAGTAGATTCAGTCTCTTTTCCTCCCAGGCTCCCGTGTTCAAAGTCCTTTGGCTTCTACACTTCTTTGTTTGAGAGACGCCGGATGTATCCGTTCCCCCTACTTCTCCACCATGTTGGCCCCTCTCTGTTCCTTCATTTTTATGCTTAAGATTTTAGTGAAAAATTTGTAGTGAAAACATAATTAAAAAAAATATTTCACGGTATGTGCCAAAATTTACTTGATATACTTCTAAATAGGCAACTGCTGAAGGTAGGTGAGTATAGAAAGTGTAGCAAGAAATAATTTAGAAATGAAATAATTCATTGAGTAGGCTATTCCAAATGATGTTTATTAATCTATAAATTAAAATGTTTTGCAATTATGATGCAACGGAAATGGTATGTTTTATGCAACAAAATTATGAACTATCCAGCCTCAAAATATTTGTCACATTTTTACTTTGATGATGCAAGCATGAGAGCAAAAAGCAAAAGAAAGGATAAGCTAGTAGTCATTAAAGATACAACTGAAACTGGGAATCAACATTTATAAGATAATTTTCAATCATGAATGACATTAGTAAAGAGTTAGTTACATTCAAAAGAAGTCACTCACTTTGAATATATGTAACTTCAAAAATAGAAAAAAATAATAAAAAATTGTTTTCTTTTTTTAAATTCTTATTAGAATTTATTAGTTTTTGTAAAGCCGGTTTTAGATATCCCTTTATGTTTGCTTTTGGAAGTTATTTGTTGAATGATTTAAATATATATTATATGATATGTGATTACATGTGATAATATGTATTTAAACATAATGTAATATAATATTATAGTATATATATAATATATAAAAATATGTGTATTATACATAATATTATACATAAAGATACACATTTTGCACTGATCTTCCCCGCTAAGTGCAGCTATAAATGCTGGGAATAAAGAAAGAGTCAACCTAAGGAGATGTCTAAAATGTTGTAAAAAAAAAAAAAAAAGTGAATGCATTTGGGAACACAGGATGAGAGGAACAATGTGTCTCTGCTCAACAGAAGCTAATCCAGACCTGAAGGTGCCTTGGAACACTAACAAGTAAGAAGGAGCAGTGGAATGACAATAGGCTATCTTTTTCCTCATGAATTTTATAACTCAGATTTGATGACTGGAATGAAATATAACGCCATCCGATACTCAAGACAATGATATTTAAGAATGGGGAAAGTCATGGAATTGAAATGAAAGTAAGGTCTCTGAAATTCACTCAAAGTGATAAAATGTTAATGTAAGTAGGATGTGATAAGCAACATATGTATATTGTAATATCCACAACCACCACTACAAAAAGTAATCCAATACAACTCAAAAGCCCTGTAAATAATCAAGTATTCTTTTTTGAAATTTCAGTTACTAACAAGAAGACAAGAAAACAGAAACAGAGGAATGAGAATAAGAGAAAACAAATAATTAGAGTGGCAACTTAAACTCTAGCAAATCTATATTTACATGAAAATGTCTAAATCCACTAATTGAAATACAGAAACTGATATAGTGGAGATAAAAAAAAAACAAAAAACAAAAAACAGAAAACACGAGACTCAACACTGCACTGTTGATAAGAAATGCACTTCAAATTAAGTGTCATAGGTAGGTTTTAGTAAAAAGATGTAAATAAGATATACCATGAAAACATTAATGAAAAACTAGAAGTGGCTATGTTGATGTCAATATTTGATGAAGTAAATTTCAGAGCAAAAAGGTACTAGAAAAAAAGAGGGACATGCATAATGATAAAAGGATCAATCCAGCAGAAAGACATAATAACTGAAATGAAAACACAGAAAAATGTTTGCATATCAGACAAACTGAAATGGATTAGTATCAAGATTATATTGACAACTCAGAACTCAGCTGTAAAGACAAACCATCTAATCACAAAAAAAAAAAAAAAAAAAAAAATCATGGACAAACAGAAACACAGACCTTTCGCCAAAGGGGATATACAGATAACGGATATGCAAACAATGGCCAATGTCATTGGTTATCAGTGAAATATAAATTAAAATCATAAAAAATATTACTACCAATGAGCCATATCTACTAGAATGGTTAACATAAATAATGATATTACCAGATATTAGTGAGAATTCAAAGAAATTGTAAAACTCGATTATATGACTTCTAACTTCTAACTTCATGTAAATCTATACTTCTCTCCATAAAAAATTCAATTATGAAAGTCAAAAAAGGGAGAGAATGCCTTAGACACGAGTGTTGAATGATGATAATTTTCTGATACCCTAAATGCTAAGCCTCGGGAAACTCACCGGCTCTGGGTACCACACAGTATGGGACTTATTCTGGCCCTCTCTGGCCACATCTAATTCTTGTATCAAGGAATTCACAGGCTCAAGAATACATGGCCCAGAATTGAATATCTAGGACCCCACAGAAATCCATTCTCAAAGAACCAAAATTTCCAAGATTTCCTTGGGTCTCCTCACTGAGGCCATTCTCTGAAAAGTGGATCATTCCATACAGGTCAGACCTTTGGACATAAGAACAACCAGCAGAAAGGCTGAATAAAGATGTGAATAGACTTAGAAACATGACCTGGGATTCCAATGTGTGTGCATGAATTCCTTTCAAGTGAGCATTGGAGTTGCAATTAGAAAGACAACGGGGTAGGATGAGTCTGTGTACTAGTCTTCTCCAAATGGTCACAAAAATTCTAAATCCAAACCTGTCCTTCCAGGTCACTACAAAGGTATACTCATCAAGGTATGAGATTTATTGTCTTGAGTTATCACTTTTAAGTATCAGGATATGTGCTTAGCAGACCTTCAATTGTACTTTTACATTTAGACCCACAAATGTTAGGTGACAACTTGGTTGAAATAATCATACTCCATACTCATTATCATAATCATACACCAGAAGAGTTTAAATTATTTCCATTAGCTTCTTGAGCCCTGTACAAATATATCTATCTGTTTCCCGGAGAGTGCTTTTGAAAAATAATTTTACAGGGACAACCACAGTGTTCTTCCTAACACATTTGTACCAAGCAATGGGTGCTCACTCTCTTACGATGGACTTTTGAAGCTGTGATTTAGAGAAGAAAAGAAGTTCTACTCCTTTTCTAAAATGACAGCAAGTAACTACTTATGTGGAAAATTAATGATGGCGTGTCCCTTAAAAAAAAAAAAAAAAGTTCTGCTGCACAAGGCAGGTGGATCTAGGGAAGTGGTGAAATGGATTGGGGCAAGAAATGAAAAGGAAGAAAAAGCAAAAGGAGAGAGGGAGTTGAGGAAGGCAGAAAGGGAGGAGCTAAAAGGTTAGATTCTTAACACAACCTCCACCTATCCCATGATGTCACTAGGTAATGGTGAACCAAATGATTCACTTTTGAGCTTCTCTGCTCCACTAAAAAAAAAAATAAATAAAATAAAATAAAATAATAATAATAATAATAATAATAAATAATAAAATTATGAGAGAATAGAGACCAAGACTAAGAATCAACATTCTTGGATTCCCAGCCTTGCAGTGATATGTCTGTTTGACTTTGCAACGTGTCTTTTTAATTCTGTAAGATAGTATTTATATTCTTGTTGTTTTTTTTTTAATAAATGCTGATAAAAGTAATGTATGCTTACTCTGGAGAGTTTTTGAAAATGAATAATGGTATAAAAAGAAAATATAAATCACCCATCCAGAGATACCCACTATTAAAACGTTGATATATCCCTCCATTCTTTTCTTCTAATGAATGTGTTTGTTTATATATTTTTTTCCACTTAAACTTGTGAGCCTTTTCACATCTCTTAAATATTCTGTTAGAGTGTTCTTTTTATTATATGAATAAATATGTCAACACATAGTCTGTAATGTATTTATCCTTTCTCATATTTTGGACATTTAGATGGCTTCCAAATTTTTTACTATTATATATAATAGATGAAAATCTCTATACATAAATCTTTGAGTTTATGACTACTTACTTAGGCTATCTCCCATAAAAAGGGGATTACAGGGTCATAAAATGTGACCTTTCTGACAAGCTCTTGATAGGAATTCCCAAATTGCTCGAGCCTCACTTTATTAGTAAAATGAAAAGATTACATGAGATGATTTCAAAGGTGCTTCTCTCAGCAATAAAACTGTATGACTATGTCTTTTAGCCAGCTTACTATGGACTTCACATTAAGAAGTCTATGATTCATTAAACATATAATGTTCTCTGACATCTTTTAATAATAATACCTTGAAAACAATATTGCATTACTGTATATCTCTATTTTTTATGCAGTGGACTTGAAGCTTAACTTGTTAGTCTCCCAAAAGCTGACTTGGAGGCAAGGATTCAGGTGTAAGTTGCATATTAGGAAAATATTTCCAGGAAAAATTAGTAAGGGTATGGGAGAAAAAGCAAGATGGGGAATGAGAAATGTCCAACAAGCGTATCATTGCAGGCTCAGTCTGACCTTGACTCTGTAAACTGGGCTGTATGCATTGCTTTCCCTCTCTCTCCAATCTCAGTTTTGTGCTAGCTCCAGCTGCATTAAATCTTTTTTCACTTCCTCTAATATACTAAACTCTCTCCTGTCCCAGGGCCTTTGCATGTGCTCTGCGCTCTGTCTGAGAGACTCTTCTACTCTTTGCGTTTCAGTTTAAAAGCAAAATGAAATTTATTACAGAATTCTAAGAAACAGCTACTTTGGAAGAGAGTTAGTGGTGGTTTCTTATGCAACTATACTCTTGTCATGTGATCCAACATGGTCTCTTTGACCAGAAACCCTCTCGGTCCAGGGTATTTTTGACCAGAAACCTTCTTGAGCACAACCCCCCCCCTCCCCCCAACACACGCACACATTCTCCCTTTTTTGTTTAACCATAGACTTACGCACACCCTAGAGTCACAATATCCTTGATCTGCTCTGGAGATGTCACTGTGACACACCCCTATTGTCTTTCCTCTTTCTTTCTTTCTTTCTTTCTTTCTTTCTTTCTTTCTTTTTTTCTTTCTTTCTTTCTTTCTTTCGACACCTATTCTTAAACATTCTCCTCTTGTGTGGGTGGCTCCTGGCATGTATTCTAAGCCTCTAGAGCTATAAAAGCAGATCTTAAAGGAGGTGGGATTGTGGAATTCTACTTCTCTTGCAACCATAGCCTAAGACATACTTTTGTACCTAAGTCCCCTTAATAGACCATTTCTTCCCAAGCTGGACTTGTATTTCCCCCCAAGCTGGCCTTTTTCCTCCATCTTATGGGCTCCTTCAACCTGTGGAAGTCATTTTGCCTATATTTTCCTTTAATGGAACAGATTTGAAAACATTCACACAAAAACCTGCATACAGATGTTTATAGCAGTTTTTTTTCATGAATTACCAAAACGTGTAAGCAACCAAAATGCCTTTCAGTGGATAAATAAACTCTGGATAAATAGTTGAATGGATAAATAAACTATGGTATATCCAGACAGTGGGGTATTATTCCACTCTAAAAAGAAATAAGGTATCAATGCATGAAAAGACCTGGAGGAACTTTAAAAATGCATATTTACTAGGTGAAAGAAGCCAATATGAAAATGCTACATACTGTATGACGCCAACTATATGACATTCTAGAAAAGGCAAAACTATGGAGACAGTAAAAGGATTAGTGGTTGCAGGAGCTTAGGAGGATGGTAGGATGAATAGGCAGAGAACTGAAATTGTTTTAGCTCGATAAAAGTATTCTGTATGATACTGTAATTGTGGATAAATATCATACATGCATCAAAACCCATGACATACAACACCAAGAGTGAACCTTAAGGTAGGCTGGACTTTGGGTGATAACAACATGTCAGTGTGAGATCATCATTGTAACAAATGTACCACTCTGGTGGGGGATGTTGATAATGAGGAAGTTTGTGTCTGTGCGGGGTCAGGGAGTATATGGGAATTTTCTATACTTTCTGGACAATAAGACAAAGAATTTTTATATACCCTTTAACCAGATTCTCCAAACATTAACATTTTATCACATTTTATCATATTATTCCCCCATCTATATTTATACATAATACATTTTTTTTTTTCTGAACCACGTGAGAGTTACCTGCTGACATAATGCCCCATTATCCCTTCATAGCTCAATGGGTATTCCGTACAAGGACACTATTTTACATAACAATGGAGCAATCTTTAAAATCAGGGATTAACAATGATGTAATAGTATAATCAAATCCAGAGTCCATTCAGATTTCACTGTTAGGTTCCCCCCCCCCCCCGTAACGTCTAGGATCTAATCCAACATTACAGGTTGCACCTGGTTATAATATCTTTAGTTTTATTCAATACAGAATAGAGCAGTTCTCCGTTCTTTTCTCCTCATTTATTATCTTCACTTTTTTTTTTTTTTTAATGTGCAGTCCAATAACTTTATAGAATGTCCCTCAGTTCAGGCTGATGTGATGATTCCTCACGGTTACATTCAGATCAGGTGCTTTTATCACCAATATCACGGGGGTGCTGCTAGGTTCCTTGCAGCGCCTGATATTAGAAACACACAAATGCTGATTTGTCCCATGGCTGCTGATGTTAACTTTTATCTCTGGAGCATGGTGGTGTCTGAAAGTTTCTCCACGGTAAGGTGGATAATTATTTGGGACTTATTAACCAATAAGTAACATAACTATTTCAGAAGGAGAAAATATGTTTTTCCATTAAATTTCTGCCCCCTTGATTTAACATCCATTGATAAGGCATGACATTTATTCCTTTTTGAGTGTATACTAGTATGACCTTATCGATTCTTATTTTATTGAGGGAGATACAATTTGTCAGTAACTTACTGTATTCTGATATTCAAATTGTCCAAAATTTGGTCAGCAGGATTTGCTTCAGGCTGTTTTTTGTTATCTTTTTAGCGTATTATTTTTTGTGTGTGAGAGCAATTCCTTAGATTCTGGTACTCTCCCTCTCTAGTTCTGGAACAAGCTGTTTCCCCCAAAGAGTCTTGGTTTCTTTTAGCGGATCATGGTAGTCAGAAACCAAGATCTAGGTGTTAAACATGCTCATCCTTACAGAAGTGTCATTGCTTCTAAGCTTTTTCAGTTGCGAGTAAGAAAATACACTTCCTAAGTGCATACCTATGCACAGATGCATGCACACACACACATTGATCTAAATTTCTATGCCTGTCTAGTTATTGAGAGATTGACTTAAAACCATAACTTTTCATGGATATCTTTAATTCATGTCAACAGAAGAAAAGTTTACTTTCACCTCTCCATATTTACTCCACACACATGTAACTCCTTTTCCTTTCCATGAGAAACCCGATCTGCTTATCTCCAATCATTTTACATATATTCTTACCCCCTCCCATGGAACCAATTGCTGAGTCACATACAGATGTGCCAACCAAATTTTCTGTTCTGACCAAGGGAGTGAAAGACAGAAGGGGAGAAAAGGGGTGGGGGAGAGAGGGAAAAAGGGAGAGAGAAACATTCTTCCCACTAGAAGGCACCCAATATTGAGTTCACATAGGTGCCCAATTATATTTGTTAAGTCAAGAAATAAACACTTTCATGTATAAAATGTATACAAAATGTTATAAAAATCCATCATTACTCTGTGATGATTCCATCTGTAACAACTATATTTTTTACAATAATTCCATTCAATAATGGTTTTATATTTGTATAGCAGGTACTTAATAAATATTTACTAAATAGGTAAATAGAATTAAAGTTTTGATGTGTATGTTTGTAATTAATTTTTTACCACTTGTCCTACTTGTTTCCATTTTTCTTTATAAATAATAGTTTAATATTCCAATGAACTACAATAATTTTATTAAAAGCAATGGATATTTTCAGAGCATTTCATGGATTGCTAGCCATAATGTCTGGCCATTATGAAACGGGCATCTCTTGAAACATTAAAAAAAATCTGGGAAAATTTCAGATTAGTCTAGAAAATAATAAGTGGATAAATAGTCAAGATAAGTAATTGCAACCACATCCAAGCATTGCCTCCATAGTAAGTACTAAATTACTGGGCATTGTGGTTATACATCCTCTATATGTAGCTATTATTGTGATTATTTAAAGATGAAAAAAATACAGATAGAGATCTAATAACTTGTACAAGGTCACCCAGCAACTGACGGACTGGAGCAGAATTCAAACAAAGGCACATCAAACTCCAAAACCTGTGCACTCAGTCCTCCCTTTGAAGTAATAAGGGCCACATAGCCAAATACTATTTGTCAGGCTGTGACAGGTAAGATCTTGTGTGCATCTCCTTTTGGGCTCCAATCTCTACCATAATTAAAAGACTCTCCCTCGTTCAAGACATGCACTGGAAAAAATGCTGGACAAGCTTCAGGCATAAAAACATAATTCACTTTACAAACTGAAACATGGATGCAAGATTGATTGGTAACGCAAACATAAAGGAAAGCATTTGGATAGAAAATGGTCATGCACTTGGAACTTGATTGCAAGTGGAAGGACCGAAATGCTCTTGGCCCAGTTCTATTCACTCTTCTCGTTTAAACTTAACACCTCAACCATACAATTATAAAAATCAGGCTGTATGGCTTTCATTTATTTATTCCTGTAATGAAAGAGAGAGCATAAAAGAGTAAGGCAGAGAGAAAGAGGGAGATTGATTCCAATAGAAATATAAGAACTATGATCCATCCACACAGGACCCCTTTATGTTAAGGAAAGTAAAGCCCTTTCCAGCTTTAAGGCCTGTGGATGTGCTGATAATACCTTCTAGATCAATTCCTCTGCTCCTGCATGATCATCTCCTTTTTATCTTCTGGGTCCCAGAAATACTATTTCTATGACTGAGCCTTCTCTGCAAAAGCTATCAAAATACACTCCCCTCCCTGTCACTTTATAAATGAAAGCATAACAGAAGACATTGCATTGCTCTATTTACAGTGATTATCATATGTTGTAGTGTTTTTGTGTGTGTGTGTTCATTACATATATCCATAGTTTCTCTCCTATGTTTCAGAATTAGATAGTTAATTCCTCAACACTCAGCACAGTGTCGAAATAGCTAGCTAGCTAAAGATATATAATAGATATGTAATAAGATAATAATTAATTATTGAGGTAATAAATTATATCTATAAATCATTTGCCCCATACAGTTTCAAAAAGTGGAAATATTAAGACTACTAGGTACATTATTTATATGAAAACACAACATATTCTTTTAAGTCTATGGAGTAGGCATTATCTTTGGCATAATAACACCAATGAAAAATAACTAATCAGAATTTAAAAAATCAATTTCTGAACTAATGTTATAAACTATTGCATCTATATAATATGTTTTTTTTTTCTGGTGTATTTATCATTTTTTATATTTTAGCTGAAAATTTTATAAGAAAATCATAGGCTAAAAGAAATTGAATCTATCTCAGGTCATGTCCTTTGCAATTTCCTGGTTACAAAGGCTGCGACTTCAACTGACAACTTCATGTTATTAGTCTAAGAAATTTCATAATTAAGCAATGTCTTCCTTGTATATGGGTTTGTTGTAAACAAAATCTCTAAACATGAATACAAAAATAACTATGATATAGATGTTGATAATTTACTTATAGAAATTGTACAGTTTTGTTTCCCTGAATGCAGAGTCAAGGGAAAATGGTGAACCACTATATAATCATAATTATTTGGGCAAAAATGCTATAAAACTCAAGTTAATCCTTTTGTTTAATCCATTAGAATTAAGATTAGGGGAATAATGCTAATAATGATGTATCAGAAAATGAAAAAAAATCATGTTTTCTCAGAATCTATTTAAAATGTTCTAGTATTTATTTTCTCAAGATTCTATGCGATTTTCCTGATTTTCTAAAAAGTAAAAAGCTATTAAGAATTAATAAAATTTGGGGCTCCTGTGTGGCTCAATTGGTTAAGTGTCTGACTTCAGCTCAGGTTATGATTTCATAGTCTGTGAGTTCGAGCCCCACGTCGGTCTCTGTGCTGACAGCTCAGAGCCTGGAGCCTGCTTTGGATTCTGTGTCTCCCTCTCCCTCTGCCCATCCCCTGTTCATGCTCTGCCTCTCTCTGTCTCAGAAATGAATAAAAACATTAAAAAAATTTTTTTAAAGAATTAATAAAATTTGAAAAATGTATACTATGAAAACATTTCTTATAAAAAAGATGTGAGATCTATACAGTCTAAATTTGTTTGTTCATATAACCCAAGTAGGTCTAGTAATCTCTGTGTTCTACTTTGTGATAAAAAGGTATCATAGATTCCACTGGCAATTTTTAAATAATTGTCTTTGAAATTAGCATTTCCTATAGATTGTGATTCCCCCCTGAAATTCTTATATCAATGAGGTTGATCTCAACTGTAAGTATTAGCAAATCATGACTGCACTAATTAAAACACTGAGAAAACTTATTATCTCACATTAAAAGATATTCAGAGGTAAGTTAATTCAGCAGTCTGCTAGCATTATCAAGACTCAGGTTCTTCCTATGTGTCTTTATACCAAACTCCTATGTTGGTTTCATCCAAAAACATGTTCCACTCATGATTACAAAATGGTTACCATGAACCATTGTCCTACTAGACTCAAGACCTCATATTTATTACACAAATCATCCAGGGAAGAATCTCTACATCCATGTGGCATTGACTGAATCTGATTCCGTAAGTGCTCCTAAACTAATCACTGGTAAGAGAAATATAATTACATGATTAGAATCGATTCATCAGGATTCATCCCTGAAAGAATAGGCTCACAATCTATCAGGATTTAGCTCTGAAAGAAGGTCACAATTCATCAGGATTTAGCTCTGAGAGAAGGGCCAGGTCACAGGCTAGCACGATAGACATTTGAAAAAAGTATAGGGTTCTATATACAAGAAGTAATAGAGGAGATGGTAACATCTACCTGCTTCAGCAACTCTTAAGTGAATATGTATAATAAAAAAAGAAACTGGCTAAATCCTATATTCTGAGAAAACTGAAGTATTTGCTCTAAGATGGTGGCAATGTTACTAAATGAGATTGCACTGCTTTCCAGCCTGTTTTCTATTTGTTACTTTTTTTCCCCTGGATTTCTCCTGCTGGCAAGAGCCTTTTAAGCTGCACCCTGGAGAAGTCAAGAATTGCCTTCCATCTTCATTAATATGCAGTATGTATTTGAGTAGTTTTGTTATTCGTGTGTTTTACTGATATTTATACTCAGTTCATTATGAACTTTTATAGCTGAGAATGTATGATTTACAATATTTACCGTGGCTCCGTAATGGTTTTATTATGCAGGCCTGGTTAAGGTTGTAAAACTGTAGCACTGCCTCACCTTAAGGGCTGCTCGCTGCTGCTGAGCCTTTCGTTAAAAATTTTTGTGGCCATGGAAGTTAGCTCCAGTGACACAATTCCCCCGTGGAACAAGATTCTGGGGTGTGCAACTCATAGCAGATGAGATGATACAATTCCCCTTTTCCCAATGTTGAATGTAGTGGTTTCTGAAACCAGATCTGAAACATCACAGGTATTTTTTTCTGAATGTCACCCTAGCACATTTGTCCAGCTACAATGAGAAATCCTTTAACAATGAAGATATGCTTTATTCCAATGACATTTCAGGAAATGAAATTCAAATTTTCTGGCAGTGAGCTGTATTTTTTGGGAGTCAGCCTCTTCCAAATTTTCTTGTAGCACATGAAAAAGGTCAACTGTGGATAAAACTGGATAGCAGTAATTTATCATACTTCTCACTCTGCAAATCTCCTAATGGTTAACATAATCAAAAGGTTTTCATCTTGAATCTTTGTCCCCTTCTTTGCTCTCAATCTTTCAGTGCTAAGTTACCCTCAATAATCACAAAGAAAAATCACTCTAAAAGGGAGCATATTTATTGCAATCTTTTTAGGTATTCAGTTTCAGATATTTTGCAAAACAATTTCATATAAACATGGAGAAACAGAAACAAGCCTTTTCATAGGGAGAGATATTCCCAAATTGCCACATATATTTCTAAGAGATCTTGTAGATTAAAATTAGAAAGCTATACATACCCTGAACCTCCAAGCAATAAACTTCTCCCCTTATTAGCCACAAGATAAACTAGTAAGAATATATCTTATCCATATTGTTTTAATTCTGATATACTCTACCTATATTGAACTCTGGTCAATATTTTATCTCTGCTTTTATAAAATATCAAGATATGCAAGAAACTACATGCATTCCCTTCCATTTAGCTTTTTTTTCCAATGGCTAATAATGGTTTAGTTGATTTTCAGTTTGGTTCTGTAACCATTTATTGAGTGCATGCCCAGGGCATTACTTGGTGCTAGGTACTCTGGGAAGCACCAAAATGAGTTGTGACAAGACATTGATGACCCAAGAAGGAAGATAAAAAACAGACACATATGATTTATTTAAGTCTACCAGGCAGCCTTTAATAAGTGACATAAATTATCAATGGGGTGAAGATTCTCATCTCTACCACTCACTAAATGAATAATTACATGAAACACTTTGTCACTGTTGAATGGATCAAAGCATTGGTTTGGTTAGCATTGGAGAGGGAGGTCTGGCAAGGTGCTTTTAAAGCGAGGAAATGAGGAAGATAAGATAGCTCTTTGAAAATTAAATCTTAGTATCAACCTAAGGGGAGAAAGAGATTGTCTGGGCAGTAGGACCCCACTGAAAATACTAGTATATTACTGGAAGATTTATTTTATTAAAAGAAGAAACCATGGAGAGAGTCAGAGACACCTGAGTTCAGTGCTTAATTTAGCCATTGGCTAACTGAGTGAATGTATTAGATGGAAACTTGAATACTTCTGATTCTAATGACAGGTTATCACAAGGACGGTGCTAAATACAAATCACAAGGGTCAGTAAATACTATTTCCCACATATTAGCAAGATGGTCCATACTATTGGATGCCTATGGCTAGCTAATTTCACCTGATGCCATTAAACATTCAACATAACCGATTCCTTTATTTTGAGTTTTGACTCAATATGTAAGTTTTAATTCCTATAAAAACCTACGTTCAAAGAAGTGTTATTTTCCATTTTTTTAGTGTTTTCTATTGTCTCCATGTTCTTGAATTTTCATAGAAAATTTAAAACATTGCTTCTTATTGATTAATGTGGGTCTTCCCTCTTGGAATTTTATGACACAAATATTTTGATCCATGTAATATCAATTTCATCCTGGTGTTTATCTCAGTATCACCAGTTTTTTAGTAAAGTGTGATTCAACCACTTAGTGGTTGCAAACCAACTAAGTTTTGTCTGGACTTTTTAATAACCATATTCCATCAACCTTTCCTAGGACCAAATGACTACCATTTGTAAATGCACTTCATGCTCCACTCATCTCCCCAATTGGCAATCTCCTGAATTTTCGGTTAGTTGGCCACACCAGTTTTCACTTATATCAGTTACAAAAGGCCATATTTCATTGCGAGACTTAGTCTAGGAATTAAGTGACCTAGTTACATCAATAAAAATATTAAAGAAAGAAAATTTCCTCAATTATTCCTCATATAAATATCTGTAAAATATACCCTACTAGGATCTTTGTATACCTTCATTTGTTGCAACATACTTATCATTCATTCCAGATGTGTATGTAATTTGTAATCACTGAGAATTTGGTTACCTGTAAGCCAATTTAAGCTCTGACCCCAAGGTGACTGTGTTTGGAGAAAACACCCGTAAGCAGATGACTCAAGCAGGTCATAAAGGTTACATGAGAACATAAGAGTGAGGTCTCAATCTGATAGAATCGGTGGCCTTGAAAGAAGAAGAGACACCAGAGACCTCTCTCATTCTCTCCGCATACTTACTTACCCTGGGAAAGGCCATGTAAGGACACTGTGAGAAGGCACCATCTGCAAGCCAAGGAGAGAAGTTTCACAGAAGCCACTCTGCTGTCACTTTGATCTTCGACTTTCAGAACGGAGAGAAAATAAATAATCCACCTCGTCTACAGTGTTTTGTTATTGGAGTTTGAGTAGACTAATAGTCTCTAAGGAAACTGATAGGCGAATAATCCTCCAGTGTTTGGCTGAATCATAATATTTTAATTTGAGGTAAATCTGTAATATTGTTTTCTTGAAAAAAAATCATGGTGACAATGCTGGATTTCCAAAAAACACACTCTAAAAATATAAAATAAAATTATGAAGGTATTCTTCTAAAATAAAGACTCAAATTTATTGTAATTTAAAACCAGGAGGAATTTAAACCTCACTGTCACCTTCATTATCATTACTTAGAATTTATAATTTAATGGCAACAAGTTTCTACTAACCACATTCTCAGAAATATCATTCTCTAGCCAAGTATCCTGATTCATTTTATATCCTATGTCACTATCTGAAATCATTTGTTTTTAACCTTCACGGCAGAATTCGTAAAACCTCTCCAGATGATTCTAATGTGTGCTTAGAGTTGAAAACCAATAATTTATTCTCAGCTTGGTCCCAGGAACAAGAAAATATTTTTTTTTTTAACATTTATTTTTGAGACAGAGACAGAGCATGAATGAGGGAGGTCACAGAGAGAGGGAGACACAGAATCTGAAACAGGCTCCAGGCTCTGAGCTGTCAGCACAGAGCCGGATGCGGGGCTCGAACCCACGGACCGTGAGATCATGACCTAAGCTGAAGTCGGACGCTTAACCGACCAAGCCACCCAGGCGCCCCAAGAAAAGATTTTGAAGATGATTGGTCTCATTCTTTCCTACTTTCCTTGTACCCACCATCTTTTTCCTCCCTCCCTCCCTCTCTCCCTCCCTCCTTTCCTTCTTTCCTTCCTTCCTCCCTTCCTCCCTCCCTCCCTCTCTCCCTCCCTCCCTCTCTCCCTCCCTCCCTCCTTTCCTTCCTTCCTTCTTTCCTTCCTTCCTTCCTTCCTTCCCTCATTCCTTACTTCTTTTTTTTTATTCCTGCCCTTCTTTCTTTTTCTTACTAAGGTTTTGTGTAGGGTGAAGTTAACAGCACAAGACTGAAGATTATTCCAGACTCTTCAAAAGAACACTCCATTGATCCCAAGATTTTGGAAGTGGTGACAAGCCAAGATTTGCAAGAATATAACAACATCCCTCTTCCATCCCCTCTTTTTCTGTATGGATCGTCTTTTATTTTTCTCTTGACTAGGAACTTGTCTTTCATCAAAATCTGAATTCTCTCTGTTATTTATAGTCGATCTCTATGATTTGAGTCTTTAGGCAGGTTCCAGATAGAAAACAAGATGGAGTTTAAAAAAAAAAAAAGAAAAAACTTCTTTTTTCTCTGCAAGAAACCTACTTTTCTAATATATCGTATTAATATGGACTCAAAAAGTCAGCTCTAAGTCTCATAGTTGATATAGCAATTTATTCTGAGTGGAATCCCCTTGTCCTTCTCTGAAGTGATAAGCTCAACATCAAGCCCTAATAGTAGAAAACTGCAGGAAACCATTTTATGTGACTAATTGAAATGTAAATCACATTAGTATTCTCAAATATGGCCATACCATTATTTGATCTTTATGCCTTGATTTTATTAAAAGCAAAAGAGGATGATAATAAGCTTCATAAGATTGTACTAAAGTTTAAGGAATGCAATCCATAATCAGTCTTTAAAAAAATACTTGGGATATGGTAAGCTTTCAATAAATGATATCTCACTGTTATCATCATTATTATGTATACAGTGAAAATTTAGCATATATCTATATAAAAATCAATTTGACCACAATCATTTGGAACATACATAATCTCAGGAATTGGTAGAATAAATTATTCCCTCTATGAAAATAATACATTATTTTTCAAATTTACGTGAATTGCTTTGTCATATTTATAGTAGACTGCTAAAAAAAGATATTTTATTAGCTTGCGGTTGTTTATGTAGATTTTTTTTTTTACGTTAGGACAATTTTTACATGATAACTTTTATATTATCTGAGACAATATTTAAAGCACAGGTTGATTTTCTCCTTCGTCTCATTTATCTTGTGTTTTCCACGAAGTGCAACCAAGTAGCTGCTGCTAGGTCAGTCAAAAATGTGAAAAATGTCTTTATTTGGATTATCTTCATACCCCATATGAAAACATACTGGAAGGAGATTTCTGACGTTATAATATCCATTGTTCTGCCTCTCTGACTGTTACCCTTATTTGGAGAAAAATAATGCTATTCAAACTCTGCAATCCTCAAAAGCTTGTATATGGATATTTAAGTCAAGACACTAATATAATGTATGTATTAAAATTACCTTACATAATTAAATAACTTATAACGTATTAGTCAATATTTGTTGAACAAAATGATCAAATGTATAACTTAAGTAAATGTAGGATATCCTCATTGATCAAACCTGAATAATTTATACACATTATCAGTTAAAATTTTACAACATGCTTTTAACAGTTGAGATACATGAGATACAAAGTCAGCCATTTTAATGTTTACTATAGAACATGACTTCTACTTTCAATACCACCATTTCAGGGACTAAAAACAAATTTTTATTTAGTCTAATATACATTTATTTCCAGAATATGTCACAGTCTAGATAAGGGTTTTAAATAAAAGTGTTATTTAAAGTGTTAGAAAATTAACTTAAAATTACTGTTGATCCAGGGGGGCCTGGTTTGTTCACTTGTTTAAGAGTCCGACTTCAGCTTAGGTCATGATCTCCCGGTCTGTGAGTTTGAGCCCCCAGTCGGGCTCTGTGCTGATCACTCCGAGCCTGGAACCCCTGTCTCCCTATCTTCCGAATCTGTGTCTCCCTCTCTGTCTCTGCCCCTCCCCCACTCACGCTCTGTCTCCCTCTCTCTCTCTCTCTCGAATAAATAAACATTAAGAAAAATTACTGTTGATCCAGTAGTTGCACTACTAATCAGATAACTATTTCCCTGCTATAAGACTAGTGTGACTAAAATATGTTCTACTGGTTGAACTTCTATATGCTCTCCCACGGTTCCCAGCCTGGATGCCTTTACTTTACTTCAGACCGTGGGATAGTCCCAGACAATGAACCGAGAACAAAATTCACACTCCAGAACTTTATTCCTCTGCCATCATGGTCATGACAGTCATGTGTCAGGAAGAACAAAACACAAGACCACGGTGGCCCAGCTGATGTGTCAATGGATGAGGCAGCTGCCTGAATCAGTTAGCTTCACCTGTAGCCGTGAGCAAGGCTTTATCCTGGTTAATGCAGATGGCGTCACTGGGATACGGTCAAGGATACAGAGCATAGCTGTTAACTTTGTTTTCTCTGTGTCAGACACACAGCTAAGAACATGGTCTCCATGGCAACCCGGGTTGTCTGAAGCGGTCAGTAGTACCGCAGTTAAATAATGTGTTAGGGACTGTCAACTGGACACAGAACGCATCCTGGTGGACTTTTGATATTTTGACTTTTTTATGAGTATTTATTTTATCTGATGGATATTTTATGTGATGGATTTTTTTGGAATCAGATCTCAGTTTTTGTTTTTTTTTTTTTTAATTTTTTAACGTTTATTTATTTTTGAGACAGAGAGAGAGAGAGAGCATGAACAGGGGAGGGTCAGAGAAAGAGGGAGACACAGAATCTGAAACAGGCTCCAGGCTCTGAGCTGTCAGCACAGACCCCGATGCGGGGCTCGAACCCACGGACCGCGAGATCATGACCTGAGCCGAAGTCGGACGCTTAACCGACTGAGCCACCCAGGCGCCCCAAGATCTCAGTTTTTATGAAACTTAGTATTTTCTTAATTAAATAGGCTATGTTAAGTTACTTAAAGCATTCCGTAAACTTTATCTCCTTTTCTGTACTAAGGGGGGAATGAAAATAATAATATCTAAATAACTTCAAGGATGAATAAATGAGATTTTTTTAAACCAAGCTCTTAGAACCCGAAAGGTGCTCCTTTTTAAAAAGTTTCTCTCTTCTACTGAATTTCCAGTGTTAGCTATGTGCTAAATGATAACTTACTAATACAGTCCTGGAATGAGTCAACTAGCATGCCAGAACTAGGTGTTCCTACACCTGCCCAAACTACTTGTGGTGCTTCTGAGCAAGCAGGTACTAAAGGCATTCAGAAGGAGCCTCCCAAAATGTGTCACTTTGGCATGTGGATTATTTTGAGCTGAAGACAGGACCCAGAAGACTCAGGGAGATCTTGTACCTCCCTTTTAACCACCTCTAAAAATTTAGATAGAGGGCCTGGTCCAAGAATAGCGTTATCACCAGAGATAACTGCAGAGTAAGGGCTAAACGTGATAGATAAGCTGTGGGTAGCTTGGTAGGAACTGTTGATTCAAATTCCTCTTTATGTACCGTTGTCTCTGCATGGCATAACACGTTTTGTTTACCAAGCATTTGCTCTTCCCATCATCCTGTGACTTGTCTTCCTTACTTTTGAAGTCCCAGACCCCCCACACCTTCCCCTCCGCTCAGGATGCCAGATTAGCTTCAATTGCCTAACTGTCTTGGAGCCTCTCGTGTCTTGTGGGGCTGCCACATGTATAAAATTAAACTCATTTTTCTCTGGTTAATCTGTCATGTCAATTTATTTATTTTTTTAATTTTTTAAATGTTTATTTATTTTTGAGACAGAGAGAGACAGAGTGCGAGTGGGGAAGGGGCAGAGAGAGAAGGAGACACAGAATCCAAAGCAGGCTCCAGGCTCTGAGCTGTCAGCACAGAGCCCAATGCCAGGCTTGAACCCACAAACCGTGAGATCATGACCTGAGCCGAAGTCGGATGCTTAACTGACTGAGCCACCCAGAATCCCCTGTCTTATGTCAATTTAACTAATAGGTCAGCCAAAAACACCTAGAAGTGGGGAAGGAAAAAGTTCTTCTCCCCTACAGTACCATGGAAATTTCCGGGAGATAAACTCCCCTTTCTAGAGAAGCATCATCTAGCTAAAATCCATGAGGACCATCTTAAAATATATTTTAGTATTAAGAAAAAAACAGAAACAAAACTGGTATCGTAACCTATTAACTCACAAGGACCAGTTGATGGAGTCAGGAAGTGGCTCACTTGGTTTACCAGCATTTAAATAATTTGAAAACCGATGTTTTGTACATTTTATTTCAGTTATTTGTAAGATTAGGTCTTATTTCGAGTTAAACTTGGCCAATGTTAGTGTTTGTGATAGCATCAAGCTCGGGCCTATTAAAATATATCTGTTCTATAAGCACCACACATTGGGACCTTCTGTCTTCATTCTGGAGGAGATTAATGTTGTGGCCGCGGAATACAAAGGTTACACACCTCCTTGTTTTACCTTCAGAAACAGTGATAAAACATGTATCAAACCCCCACTGGCAAGGAAACATGGTTTTAATCACTGTCTCCATTCTTTCACTTGCATAGTCCTCCCTCTAGCTGAATATCAAAGTGCCTCTTGAGTCAAAACAAAAATGAGTACAGCAGGTGTTTGTTTCCTCCTTTGTTTTATCTCTCTTAAGGGACTATGGTCACCAACGCTTCTACACCACAGGCTATGTTGCAAAGAAAAAAAAGAAATGCTCCCTATAAGTGACAACAGATTTATTTAAATAAACCCTCACTGGATGACAATCCCACTTCTGAGTTATAATACACTTGGTATGTCACATAGTATATTTCTTTGGCTAGGGAAGTCTGGGCGGCTCAGTTGGTTAAGCGTCCAACTCTTGATTTCAGCTCAGGTCACCATCTCATAGTTCCTAGGATCAAGCAAGCCCCTCATCCGGCTCAGAGCCTCCCTAGGATTCTCTCTCTCCCTTTCTCTCTCTGCTCTTGCTTCCTCTTTCTATCCTCTTTAAAATAAATAAACATTTATAAATAAATAAATAAATAAATAAATAAATTTCTGTGGCTAAAAGGTTGGCAACTGTATGCGTACAATAAAAGAGTAAGAATAAGTAGGCTGGCAGGCTTAGTCCAATCTTTTTTGTTGTTTTTTTTTGTGTGTTTTGTTTTTTCATTTTGCTAATAATAAAGTAAGTGTTGTGAAACTTCGTAGAGGAAGCCGCGTTTAAAATCGAGTTTGGAGTCCAGCAGAAGGAGCCCTCATGCCCTACCTCATGCATTCCCAACAGGAAAACCCCATGTTACTATTCCAGCGGTAGAAAGGAGCAATTTTCTCTTTGCCCGGCAACAACTTCAGCCACTGAGAAAGTACCACAACTTAGCCAATGAGACCCCGGCAGCACCCTGACTTCTCACTTTCCTCCAAAGGACTTTCATTCGAAGCAGTCCCTCCCAACTTCCTCCTTTTTCTCCATGAAATAACATTCCTTTGCTTTAAACTCTGGATTGTCTATGGTTTGCCATAGCTTATATGTCCCAAATTACATTTCTTCTGTTATTCCTAAATAAACCTATTTTGTTGGGAAGATAGCTAGTTATTTTCCTTTTTTTTTTTTTTTAAGTTAATTTATTTGGAGACAGAAAAAGAGCAACCCAGTGGGGGAGGGGCAGAGAGAGAGAATCCCAAGCAGGCTCCAGGTGCTGTCAGCTTGGAGCTTGACCTGGGGCTGGAACTCAGGAACCCTGAGATCATGACCTGAGTGAAAACTAAGAGTCAGGTTCATGACCAACTGAGCCCCCCAGGTGCCCCTAGTTGTTTTACTTTTAAGGTTGATGGTAGACAAATATACTTTGTTGTATTAAATACACCTATAATATACTATGAAATATTTACTATAATACAATTTCTAAGAATTTACATTATATTTTTAATAAAAATAAAAACAATGAGAAATAAACAGGACTAATTTCTTCTGATTAGCAGGACATTAAACCAATGACAGTACTTGGTAATCATGTGGTGTTTCATGGCTTAACACAATAAAATATCGTGACTTGTCCTATTTTTCTTGTCTAAACCCTATTAATGTTAGTACTTTTTATTTTAATCTCCTTTTGCTCTTCTGAAAATTTACCTAAATTTTGTGTTTTTTTAATGAGAAATATGAGTCTTCCAAAGACCATGTAAGATGGATAATACATATGTAACTTATCTTTGGTATTATCTTTCCTTTCTATGGAGAAATCAAGATTTTACTGATTCATTTAGTTTACATTTATTCTAGCATATTCAATGTTTAATTATCAAAAAGAAAATGGCATCATTTTCTTCCAATTATTTATTTGAGAAGGAGAAGCAAATTATTAGAAAAGTATGAAGCAACTATATTGTAAAAGCATGCTATATACACTTAGTAGCTACTGTAATTTTGCTGCCAACAATTATTTTTAATTTTCTAGTTTTTGTAACTGTTTGGAAAATTCCCCTCATACCACTGTATAGTAGAGGTAGATGTTTCCATTGTGATGCTCATTCTCCCTGGCCAAAAGTTGGGTGCATTTCTCAATGTAGGCCAGTCTTAGTGTTTCTGGAATATTGATTGTTTCATGAGGGTACATAATTCAAGTAAAACCAAACAGCATCTTTTGGATAGTTAAATAAATCAGGAGTAAGATTGTGTGTGTGTGTGTGTGTGTGTGTGTGTGTTTGTGTGTTCTCCTAAAATTTCTATCACTGCAACACTGGAATAAAATGAATGCAATACTATTGATATCCGCTTTCTACATCATACAGAAAGAATCTTTCATTATAATAGAGACAATATACATCAAGGAACAGAATCTACTAAGAAAAAGAAATAGAAAAAGAGAGTGAAAAAAGCATGAATGAAAAAGATAGAGAGATGCAAATAGAGATAGGTTGAGGGAGAGAGAGAGAGAAAGAGAGAGGGGGAACAAAAACTGTTGGCATCATTTGAATTTGAGTTCCTGGATCCAAATGTAACAAAAGCCTGACTTCCCCATGTATTTCCCAATTACCGGAATCAGTAAATTCCACTTAAAACTTAATAAAAATAGCACTATTGAATGTTTATGTCACAGAATGTTAAAAGTTACCCTTCCACTGTCTCAAGCTTCTTCACAGGGCTGTGATAGAGGACAAGGCTCTAAATCCTACAACCTCAGATGAGGTTCTCAGACAACTTTGCCGACTTGCTAGGAGATACTGTAACTCATTCAGGCTACACGTACCATTTACTCTGAGGCTATTTGATAGACAAATATACAGATAGATAGATAGATAGATAGACATTTTTTTTTCTTTTTTCAGCTAGAAAAGGCCAGAGGGGAGAATTTCTTTGGAAAGACTCATTCCCCTACTCTGTGTTTTCCCCAACCCTTTCTGCCCAAAGGCAGGAGGAGAGGGTACTTCCCTCTCATTCAATCTAAGAGATGGCTACTAAAGAAAATCATTCGGAGAGCTTTACAAGGTTCCCCTAGAAAAAGAGAGACATATGTAAGGTAGGATTTCTGCTTTTCACCTACCTAGATATGTCTAAAACCCAGAGATTTTGGCTGTATCATGCTTTGCCCATTGGTGGAATGTAAAGAAAGGAAGTCTTGGGTATGACTGACTACCAGTGTTGGCAGGACAATGACATATATATTTCTCCTGAGTCAGGTGGATTCTGCCAAAACCAGATGGAATGACCTTGAGCAGTCCCCTGCCCACAAGGACAACAGAAAGACCCAAGGGAATGAAATGGCCACAATGAAGAAATAACTTACTAAAGCCACAAGGCCAAAGAGAAAGCCTTGAGTAGCTAGCTGCAGTATCTATCTACATCAGTGGAATTGTTCACAGAGAGTCCCACTGTGGTTTCCAAACAACCCACAAGACATGAATCCACCTTTAAAATCTGCCTCCCCCAGGTTGCACTAACAAAAGAGTATGATGGGACCAGTGAAGATCTTTATTTTTCTTCTTTCCTACAGCTCCAACTCAGGAGAAACCAAATAAAGCCCTATGAGAGGGGAAGAAGGAATGAAAGATCCATGTGTAGAAACTGGGAAGAAGCTCATGCCCCCACCCTTGACACACTTCTGGATTCCAAATCTTCTGATGTTTGCTTCTAGGGAGAAGGAGAATCTTTATGGGAGAAGGAGAACCTTTAAATGTCATGACACTTTAAAGGAAGGGGACCCTATGATTTAAGAGTGGTTCTGGTTATACAAAGGAAGCTGCCATATATTCATTTCTTCAGTAAATATTATTAAATACTTCCTAGATTCCGGGCATTATTCTTCATGGTGGATAAAACAGTAAACAGGTGGAATGTTGCTGCTGTCATGGGATTTACATTCCATTCCATTGGAAAAGACACAAACAAATAAAATGACACAATGAGGAAGACTACTTCACTCAGTATGATGAAGAAATTAAGCAGGGTAAAGGGGATCGAGAGTGACTGAGGATGGGATAAGACATTACAGTCTGGCATGGCCTTTCCAAAGAACTAAAGAAAGGAAGCTAGATCCTACTTTTAACCCAATCACAGTGTTTCTAAGAAACATAAACAATGTTTCCAACAGACAACAATACATAAGCTAACCGGGCAAAGACAAGATCGAACCTCAGGTACAAGATTGAATACATTTCCTACCTTTGAGTAGTTGCTGCTTTATTGCCTGGATCAAATCTTGCCCTGCTTTATTCTTTCTTCCTGCCATACAAAATGATTTAGACTTCCACTTCTAGAAAAGGCAGAAGGCCTGTGATCCAGGATCATAAATAAGGAGAGAAAGAGGGTTAGGAGACGGTGTTAGAAAGGCAGTCAGGTTATTAGGACATATAGACAAAGGAGATTGAACTTTATTTGATGTGGATTGAAGTCCTTTGGAAGATTTTAAGCAGAGAAATAAAACAATCTAACTCTAAAAGATTACTCCCATTACTATGTGTAAAACAGATTGATGAGGTGGGCCACAGGGTGATGATGACAATAATAGAAGCAATGAAACCAATTAGACCATTTTTCCTTGTCTAAGTAGGAGATGATAGTGGTTATGACCAGTTTTAGAGGTAAGAAATGTAATAACTAATGAATTATGTGTAAATTTTAAAGGTATGGCCAATAGGACTGTTTCTGGAATTTGATGTAAAGGTGGAGAAAAGGGAGAAATTATGAAAGACTTTTGGATTTTTGCTTCAACAACTGAGTTAAGGGTGGTGCTATTGACAGTCACAGGAAAAAGTGGGACAACGAGGTTTAGTAGGAAAATAAAGATTTATCTTTTGGTGAGTGAATATGTTGAACAGATATTTGGATATTAAAGTATGAAACTGACAGCTATATTGATGTTTGGACCCAATCAACCTAGAAATGGTACAGTTATTTCCATGATCCTATGATGTCACGTATGTGTTGTTGTTGTTGTTTATCACTGCACTATGGTTATGCTAAATTATGTAATTAAAACCACTGTTGATGGAAATGCAAAAAGAGAATTCAAAATCATCATGAATAACACAATTAAAACTTTAAAAACCAGTATCTCATATAAGCAGTAACACATTTTTATGCAAGTTATCTGGTTAAGAAATCTATAACTAGAAGGGGTGTCTTAGCGGCACAGTTGGTTAAGCATCAGACTTGATTTCAGCTCCAGTCATGATTCCAGGGTTGTGGGATCGAGCCCCTCATCAGACTCTGCACTGACAGCGTGGAGCCTGCTTGGGATCGTCTCTCTCCCTCTCTCTCTGCCCCTCCCTCACTCATGGGCGCATGTGTGCGTGTGTGCTCTCTCTCTCTTTCTTTAAATAAATAAATGTATAAACTTAAAAAAAAAAGAAATATATAACTAGTATAATAAACATGACACTTTACCTTGAAAAAGTCATGAATTTTATTAACATTACTTGTGGAATTTGCTTGCTGTATGCAAGAAGAAAAGAACAAAAGAAATATAGAAAATGAGTGAAATAAAAAAGGCCCAAAGGGAGAAAAAGAACAGAGAAAGAAAGGAAAAACAAACAAACAAAAAAAATAGAGTGAAGGGAGAAGGGGAAACTAAAAGGAGAGGAGTGGTCACTGAACCAGGCTGACCACAAAAAGGGTTGCAGCCCATGGTTTCAAGATTGTAAAGTCATAGGAAGAATGTTATTGAATTGGAAGGAACATTGTACCAACAGATATGGATGGATGTGGTTCCTTGTCATCAGGAGATGTGAGCATGTGTGCATTTTGTGTAGTCCTACTCTGTTAAGTTCAACTGAGTGATTTTCTGCGCTTACCTAGTATTTCTCTATGACAAAGTTGTAAATAAGCAAATGTACTCAAATCGGTTCCTAATATGAAAATTGCATTAAACAAATTTGCATTTTCAAAATAAGCATTAATGGCAGAACTAACTATATTTAAAGCCAAGCAACTAGATAACAATGATAACAATAGTAATAATTATTCTACTATGACTAGTATTGTTATGAGTATTTGGTATTTACAAAATGTCAGACACTATTCTACAGTTTTTATGCATATTAATTTATTTAATCCTCACAAAATGTCTATGAGAAGAAAATATTTCAGAAAGACATGGACAGACTTTGGACCTTGTGTGATGGAGCTTGTTAGTAATTAGTAGTAGTAACTAGTTAGTAGATGAAGGTGATTTCAGAGAAAACTGGCTAAAATCCCTTTGGGAAAATATTTTTTTCTAATTTCAACTGTAATTCACAAGATTAAAGTTTCAGTCTTCTTTCAATCGAGGTTATCATATATGGTTTGCCTCAACTATGGGAGTAATTTTACTACCAAGGGGAGAATAAAGTCAATGTTTTGATGACTGAGTATTGTTGAACCATCCCTGAATTTTGCCTGTAACAAATATTAAAGTTTGACCTACCCAATTCAATTCTAGAGGCTCTAGGTTATGGGTGGATGGATGGATGGATGGATGGATGGATTTGTGTGTGTGTGTATATATATATATGTGTGTGTGTGTGTGTGTGTGTGTGTATTACATATGTGTGTATTTCATATATATTCTCTTAAAACTTGAATTCCATATAGGACCCACATTATGAAGTTGATATATTCACTTATAAATCACAAATTCATAAATCTGATAAAATCTGGATTTTCAACAGCTTCTGATAGTTTCTGCTCACAAGCAGAATTGATGTAGAAAGTGAAGGGCCAAGAGTACAAGATACCATATGGCAGGCAAAAAAAAAAAAAAAATCACTCCTTGAGGAGACTGAAAGGAAAGTCTGGCCCTTGGATATGTTCCATGTTTCTATAATGACAGCAAGAAGTTGAGAATTTTCAGGAAAGAAGGTGATGATATATAGACAATAAAACCTTCTTTGGGTAATGAAATTTGTGAGAATGCAATGTCACAGGAATCTCACAGAGAACAAGAGGAAACCACAGGAAGGTTAAGCCACCAGGCTGCAGGCTCAGGGGGGCCTCAAGACCTGCCCAAGTTTCTGCCACAGAAACCATTTGCTTAGGTCCAACGTGGTGGTGTCCACCCTGGGTACTCTCTACCTCTCTGCTGGCCTCCTGACTTCACCAGAGCTCCCGTGAACAGTCTTTAATTAACAATGACTTTAAATCATTCAAAGGTCTTATTGGGAGCATCTGAATGGGTGATCTTGAGGTATTTACTCTGCAGAGACTGCTACATGTTCAACAAAATTCTTTTCCTTTCCCTCAGTATTTCACAGCCTGCCTGTTAGATGTGGCCATGTCCCTGAGTTCTAGCTAATGGCATATGAACGTGGACTGAAGTGATTTCTACCACTTCTACTCTTACCTCATCGATGCCTCTCATGGGATCTTGTATTCTCTTGCTTCTCCTCTCCTGTCTGTGAAGTACCAGTGCACAAGATGGCCTCAGAAGCCAGATGTTAACATGACAGAGCTTCTGTCATTCTGTCTTTGAATGAGTTTATGTCACAAGGTTCCAATCAACAGGCAGCCATATATCAACACTCACTGGTTTTGCAAGCGATCTGGCGTCTCTTTACTGGAATGGTGACGAGTAATGCCAAAACTGGTCCTCATTAACGTGCCCTGTTCAGATCATTCACTGAGGGCTAACTAGCTAGTGGGCACACTGCTTAGCGTTTTATATGTTTTCTCTCATTCAATTTTTTTTTAAAGCATTGTCTTCAGATAAAATAATAAAATGATGAGAAGAAGGCAATTTTATTTTTGCATTGCAAGTCTTCCGCCTCTGATAGAAGTATCTGGTGTGATTTCAGATTTTAATAAATTGAATTTTGTTGCAAGATCAAGGAAACCTCAAATTCATAATCTTCCTGTTTAAGTTCAGCCTGCTGGAGGAAGAACAACACACAAAAGAGCAATGAGAAATGGAAAATGCAAGCACAACTTTGTTATTAACTGGTGTAGTGTCTCTTTCCACATGCTGGTCTCTTTGGCAAACCCTTTAATAGGCCCCAAATCTCTTACTTGGCAGAATAGTGCTATACCCATGTGTTTGAATGTTTAATGCAATATAGCTCCAACTACTACTAAATGTGGCTAATTTACTGTCCTGAAACTCTCTAAAATAGGTCCCTCTTGGATTGTAGCAAGCAAGACAGAGTGGTGGGCAGAAGGAGAGCCTTCCCTTTCCTCCAAAATGTAATAAGCTTTTTAAAAATAACTCCATTTCCAACGCTCACTCTTTGAAATTAACCTCTCTTTTACAACTCCTTTCTTTTATTTCCCTACTCTCTAATTACAGCCCAACCTGTTCATTATCATTGTGACCTGTAGCCCCTTGACCTACTCCCTATTCTCCTAGGTCAGTATTTCTCAATATGTAATTAGAGCAAAATTTCTCATGATTAGAGTGATATTGCTCAATACATAATGTAGAGCACCTGTGTCAGAATCACCTGGGGGTACTCATTACAATGCAGACCCCTGGCTGGACCTTATTCCTACCGTATTAGCAAATTCATGCTGGTGCCAGGGAAATCTGATCAATAACTGTGAGTTAGATTCATACCTGGAATGAAGGGTGAGAATATGAGACTCAAAAACTCGGGCCATTTCAAGACATGACCTGGCATGTGCCTCACTCTGCCTCTAGATTATACAAATGAGAAGCTTTTAAAGAATACATCTACCACAGCTTAGAAGGCCACACTTTTTGTCAATCGGCAGCCCTAGAAAGTCCCCATTTTCGATCTCCACTCCCTTCTCTCAAGTTATCTGGCATTCCTGGAAATTCACACACACAAAAAAATCTGCTAATTGAATTCATTGTAAATCATTGCTTTCTAACTGTGGCTGGTCTCTTCATGTTGCCTGTCAATTTCATACTTCCTGTCTCCCACAATCTCCCAAAAAGTCTCTCCCCATCCTCACCTCAAAGCTTCATGCCCATCCCTAATGCTCCTATACTCTTATGCAAAACCAGTTGCCAACAGAATTTTATGAAGGCATCAGCCTTCCTTTCCAACTTGGTGTATCTTTGCTGAACACCTTCTGTTTACTCACAAACTTGAGAAACAAATTCCCTTCTTTCATGTCAAAGCTAAGTCTGCCTTTTTCCGTGGATATCCATCCCTTTAAATGGATGCCTCGCTCATCTCTTCCCCAGCTTTCGAGGCACATTGAGCTCCCATACCGAAAAGAAATTTTTCTGGTCATTCCTAATGAATGTGTCTCCCACAGACTAGTCCACTATGACTCTTTCATCACCAAATATCGTTATAGAATAGCTTGCCCGCATTGCCTCACTTTTTTCCTTCACCTACTTTTAAAACTTTGCAGTGGTTTTTCCGTCTCTTATCAGAGAAGAATTACTCTCTGAAAGGACATCATAATCTCCTGATGGTGACACTCAACGGTAGTTTCATTCTCCAAATTCCGTACGATATTTAACTTTGCTGTGGCCCTTCCTTCTTTACACTCTTTAGTCCTTTGGTCCCATATGTGACATGTTCCTGGTCCTTCTGGGTCAACTCTGTGCTTCTTCTTTACTGCATTCTTCCTCATCCCAAATGTAAATGTTCCTGACAGTTCTGTCCTCAACTCTCAGGCTGCCATTGAGGCAAGATATCAATAGGAAAACAGCAAGTCCAGTGTGTTGCGTGATCTGATGGGAATGAGCAAAGGGCGCTCTGTGTCCTCACAGCATAATCATGGCCAAGCCTTTGGAGCATTCTTTAAGTGAACTTGAATGATGAACAGGAGCTAGAAACATCAAAGGCAGAGAAGGCTTTCTGGCAGAGGAAATGGAAATGAAAGATAGCACCCTACAAGATCAGATCTTTGCCTTTTAACAATTTTGGTTAATTTTTAGTCTTTTGAAGCCCTCAAATACATTATCTTGAATCTTTTGTAAAAATGAGCTTCCTTTGTGGGGGGCAGGGGGGGTGGGGAGAGGAAGGAAAAGAAGGAGGGGGAGGAAGAAGTTAAGGAAGGACAATTATAAAACCAGTCCTGATCCCTGGCTCCAGAAAGCTGTGGAAGTGGTTTGAGGTAAGTCAAAGTTTCTGCACATGTTTTCATTACATTCTATATGGGATCAAATCTCAAACAGAATTTTTTCCTTGCTTTATTACATAGAAGGGATATTAGAAGGTTTAAATTTCATCTATCAAAGTCAACCAATGTTTCCCCCCCACATGGCATGAGAGCTTATAAAAAATAAATTTCCAACAACTTTCTGAGAGGTATTATTAGGTAGGGCTTTATTTGCTATTGAAATGACAAGCAGCAAATTCTCCATTTCCCTTATTCCTTTTTATCTGGGGTAAAATAAGTGGAAAACATCACCAATGATGGAAAAATGTTTTGGCACACTCTTCCTTCTCATCTCTCTGTCAGCATTTTAATACCATTCAGACTGAGTTCAAGAAGGTCATTTCTTAATATACGTTGGAACATGCAAAGGCTTTTATAAATAAAACTAAACCTTTCTGCCTTTTGTCAGTTTGCCTGTGTTGTACAGAGCGTTCTTTCCCCTTCCTGCACTGATCACATTATTTCCTTTTATTTTTCCAAGCCCAACCTCACCACAAACTAATGCATCAAGCTTATTTCCTAGCATGTAATACCTTGCACTATTTAAGTGTTTGTTTACAAAGGCCTTGCCTTAAAATAGAGCAGGGGAAGAAGAAAGTGCAAAAGACCAATTCTATTCCCTAATATCATTAATGGGAAGATTTATTGTCACCGAAAGTAGTGCATTGCTGACAATAGCTTTGGGAAAGCCACATCTGTTTATACTAATGCTTAAGGAGCAGGGTATGTGACAAGGAATGAGAATATGCCATTTGATTTGCAGCTATTACCTGACTTCAAAGACAATGGATAGGCACATAAATAAAGACAAACCATTATTACAGTGTGGCAACTAGACCTCATTTCCAAAAGCTGAAGCCTGGGTTTAAGCAGACCGCAGAATTACTACACCACAGTAAACGATGTTTTAATACATTCTCTTAATGATAGATATTTCGTTTTCAAATAAAATGGTTTTTGTTTCAGAAACCTTTTAGGTATGGCTTTTAAATGTCATTTTTAATATGAATTTCCTTTTATCATTTTATAAAAACCAAATCAGATCACGCCCCCTCAAGAAATTTTTACTTTTCTTTCTAAGTCATTTATTGGGATGTGACATAACAGTGTATTTAAAAAAAAAACTCACTCCATTTTGAAAAACAAAAGATATTTTATGGGGGGGTGCAGACATATAAGACTTCTGAATATTGACTGACATAAAAGAGAGTCTCTTTGAAGTGTAAGATTGGTTTTAATAGAACATCTCATGATTTCAAGAAAAAAATACAGAGTCTTAGGGAAATTCTAAGATTCCAAGTATGAAATAGGTTTGGAGATGAGGTCTAATTCTGGGAATCAACATTGCCAAAGCCAACATTTGTCATTCTCACTTAATTCCACACTGGAATTAGCCAGGCTCTATAAATACGTCTTAATGGCAGAGTGCTTTGGAAGTAATACAGATAGGATATTTATAAAGTGATGCCTTTTAATCGCTCAATCTATTCCCATGCAATCATCCACATTGCTCAAATAACTGTTACGCGTTTTTACAATGGAAATAGTATTAAATTTCTAGGCATTTTAAACAACAAAATAAACTTGAGAAGACAAGTCCATTTATGAAGTTATTTCCATCAGTCTATACCCACAGTGACAGTGGACAGACCAGTCACCAAACTGTCACTGAAATACTTGTGTGTTTGGTAATGTATAGGATACATGGATGGATGGATAAGACACGGACACTCCAAAATGAAGATCATTCATAGGAGATAAGGAAAACAGAAATTTTAACATGGAACCTTAAGCAAAGGGAATGTGTGCAGGTTAAACTGCTTGGGAGCAGAGCCGAGCATTTGATGCTGCTCCAACAGCCTGGAATTCCAAAGAATTCCAGACCTTAAAGGATGAGTAATTTGTAAGTCACTGAAGAGAATAGAAAGAATTAAAACCAGAGATAATACCCAGAATGAAGGTACAGTCTTAATATTGCATGGCATGTTCTAGAAAATCATGAGCCACTATCTTGAGGAGTGGTTACAGTGTATGGAAGACACGGAGGTGGCATGCTTGTAAATAAATCTGGAAACATAAAAGGACCCTCTCCTTAAACTGTTAATATGTGTTTTGAGGAAACTGGGTTGCATATAGTCTGAAACAATATGTACAGATATACTTCGCATTATCTATAGTTGATCAGAGACAGGCATTTAAATATAAGGGAACTGGCGTAAATTTGCACTTACAGCCTACCGTGTGCTATGCACTGAAGTGTGTATCATTCATTACCATTTTCTGTCCACTACTCAAAAGGTTTTATTTCTCCCATTTCACAGTTCAGGAAACTGAGTCTTAAGAGAAGTGTCCTTGTTTGTCCCAGACTGCTAAAGTCTGATAACAGACTGACAGCAAAGACGGAAAAGACTGGTGATTAGGAACACAAATTCGAGCTAGACGACTGAGAGCCAAAACTCAGCACCTACATGTGCAAGATTTGTGACTTTTGGACAAGTGCTTAACATCTCTGAGATTCGGTTTCCTTTTCCATAGATGGAAATAATAATAGAACCTACTGCATAGTGTCGTATGAAGTATAGGGTGCTAAACATTTAGAATGATGTCTGGCAATTAGTGCTATGTAAAAGTTCGTTGTTGTATTGTTACCATCATTATTTTTATGAAGGAAAGAACAAGACCAGGATGCAGAACATGACAAGCTATCTCTTCAAAGCAAATTAATATTTGAAGGTGACTACCTCCCTCCAATTGAAAATATAATTTCTGAAAATGACAAAGAACCCATTTAGCTTGTATACATGTTATCTCCACGAACCTCAAAATGTGGCACCATTATATCCCCATTTTATGGAGAAATTTGAAATTTCCAGAAGTTAAGTCGCTTGCACAAGTTTCTGGAGGGACAATGAAAGCAAAATTGGAATCAATTCCCAACCAAATTGGGAAGCACCGCTTCCCCTTAACATTTGTACAGTTGCTACCACTCTATTAATCTGTGTGTATTTGAGAACATCCTATGGCTCCAGAGGCCAGGGGCGGGGGTGCTGAGAAGACTTCACCAGGCAGGTTGCAAATAAATTAAGTTCTAAAGGGTAGATAAAAACTAGAATGCAGTCCTAAGCAAGAAGACTTTGCCAGGGAGAGGCTCCAAATAACAAGTGTATTCAGGGCACAGAGAGCCCAATTTCATTGGTGATGCTCATGATGCTTTTGAGAGACTGGAGGAAGAAGGAGGGGACCTCAGCAGAGGCCAAACCTAGCATGACTTTATGTACCGTTCTATGGTTTTGATTTGATTTTTCCTCTCATAGCTATCAAGAGTCATTAAAACACCATGAGCTTGGGAATGACATGACGAGTAAGGGCTCATTCTAGACGTAGCATAGAAAAGACCGTACTATGGAGACAAAGATTGGCTGAGAAGCAATTCAACGAATGAGGATGCTGTCAACAAAAATTGAAAGAGTAAGCATGCAGAAATATTTGGGCCTACACGTTTCTTAACTTTCCCAATGTCAGTGTCTCCTCCATATCTTCCTGTTCTCTGGCACCTTAGTCCTGCTTTACTCAAATGGCCATTGTGTCCTAGCTAAGGCTGTCTTTCTGAACAAGAGATAGTGTACTTCCTTTTTCAAATATATATATATATATATGTGTGTGTGTGTGTGTGTGTGTGTGTATTTTTAATTAGCTCAGCTTGCTTATATCACTCTTCACTACTCAATATGATACTACTTTCAATTTGCATATTTTCATTTTAGCAGAAACATTTCCCAAGGTATTCCTCAATTGGAAAGGTTCTTCCTAAAGTTCTAAGTTTAAGCATAGACTTCTCTCAGAGAGAACCACCACGTGAAGAGTATCTCATACTCTTGACAGATCTCACACTTAACTTGGACATATCCATGAAGAATGTTACACAGGTGCAGAAATGCACTGTCAGGGTTTTAAGAGATGTTCATCAAACAACATTAAACTCCTGTTGTCTCAAGAGTGGACCATGCTGCTTGTAATTGAAACAATAATCTTACAAATTCTCTGTTTATATTGCTCAACTGCACCATTTTATTTAATTTTTAATTTAACATTAAATGTTTATGGATTCAGTGTGCACATTTTATTAGACTAAAGTTGTATGACTTTGGCATTCATTTATTTATGTTATTCTAGGAAACTCAAAATATAGAAGTGTCCCATGCACCCTTCAAATCTGAGAAGCCTTCTCTCCACATTCATTCAGCATCCAATGTATTCCATGTCATACAGTATTTCTAAGTGCTAAAGATACAGTCATTAATGTATTCCCCAAGTTTATTTTGTGCCAGTCAATAGTTAATGGTTGAGGACAGACATGGTACCTGCCTTCATCTAGCTCATCGTCTAATGCTATTTTCCAAGCTGCGGTCACAAAACATTGCTGGGTAATGAAATTGACTGAATTGATCATACAATGGCTATTGTATTTCCAAAACAAAATATAGTAAAAGTGGGTAGAAAATATCAGAGTGCCTAAAACAAAGTAAGGATAGTATTATTTTTCTTATGAAATTTTATGTGTGAGGGGATTCAGGTGTCCTGGGTTGAAGAGTAAAATTTATCTTTTCCTAAGCATCATATTCTTTAAATAAGTTTGTAAAACACTTATCTAAGTAAATGAATGCATTGATTAAAAACTATGTAATTCTATCCTCAAAGGAGCTCGGAGATTGGTAGATAAAAAATACATTTAAACAGAGAAGTTACAACATAGAGTGATGAATGAAGCAGTAGCAGCATGTATGAAAAATAGAAGAGGCATAGAAATTGGTTTAGTCTCTTTGTGCCAAGCAAGAACCTGGCCTGGTTTTCCTTTCTCTCTCTCTCTCTCTCTCTCTCTCTCTCTCCTTTTTTTTCCCTTTTTTTCTTCTTTTTTTCTTATTTTTAATCATAAAAAAGAAAAGCCATAGGACTTTTTGACTTAATACTCTATCTTGTGACTCTAAATATCTATTATGCCCTAACTTTTGGAAGAAGAAACTACTTACGTTTCCTTTGGGGCTGTTCTCACACATTTTAGCCTGCATTCCCTTGAGGGCCGCATTTGGATAGAATTGTCTTTGCCAGCCACGTGACCCTACAAATGAGATTCCAGAAGGCAGGCATCCCACACACTCAATGACAGTCTTCCTCCAAGCTGATCCCTGCTCCCAGTCAAACAACTTTAGTTCTACCACATCTAGAGATCCCCTTGCTCCTTTGTGTTATCTCGACCTTCACAAATTTCAGTTTCAAGTTGTTTCTAAATTACCAACTGAACTCAAGTGTGGTTCAATTATCGCCTAGCTAATGCAAGCATAAGTTTCTTTTTTCTGTACTAGTCACTGGGGTAAGCAGTACAGGAGAACGATTGAAAGGGTTCTTGTCTTCAAGAAATTTACTCCCCGTAGCCAATAATAATTTCAGCATATAATATTACATGTAAATATACAACTATGTGCTGTGGTATGAAATATGTAAGTCTATAAAGGAATATTTCCAGGAAAACCAAATTTAAATTTGGGGTGGAATTCACAGAGGACCTCACCAAACCCATCATGTTTGGTTGCAAGTGAAAGATGCTATAGAAGCAACTGCATGATGGGTGATGAAGGGAATGGCAAAGAGGAAGCATTATTGGTAAAGGAAAAGATATCTGTAAAATACATGTAAAGGCCTTGGGTGGAACATGGTGAATGTGGGGAGCTGAAAAATTGGCCATAGTGGGAGCAAAGAGGAGATTGAGGACAATAGCAACACGATACATGACTGGAGATACAGAGACACAAGGACTAGGCTATGTGGGCCATTTGTATATGTTCAAGATTTGAAATGCTTTTGAGAGAGAGAAAGAGAAAGAGAGAGAGAGAAGAGGCAGAAGTAAAGAGAGAAAGAAAATCTTACAAAGGTTCCACACTCAGTGCAGAGCCTGATGCGGGGCTTGATCTTATGACCCTGAGATCATGACCTGAGCCAAAATCAAGAGTCGGACACTTAACAGAATGAGCCACCCAGGCACCTCAAGATTTGGGCTTTTCAGTCTTGTTTTGTTTTTAAGTTTTATTTATTTATTTTGAGAGAAACAGAGACAGTGTGAGCGTGGGAGGGGCAGAGGCAGAGGGAGAGAGAGAATCCCAAGCAGGCTCCACACTGCCTGCACAGAGCCTAATGCAGGGGTTGAATTCATGAAACCCTGAGATCATGAACTGAGCAGAAATGAAGAGTTGTACACTTAGTTGACTAAGCCACCTAAGCACCCCTTGGTTTTTTGTTCTAAGAGTAATAGAAACTCATTGGAGGGCTCATGGCGCCCAGATGTGTGGAAACAATTACAAAATGTGAGGTGCGCTTAATATCTTTTATTTATCATAATTCATGGCACAAACATTGTTCGACTTATGGTAACTATGCCAGTAGTATATTTATAGGTTCTCTTAGTGAAAAATGCATGATACTTCATGCATACATAACATTTATAAACATATCATTTAAAGGGATTATTTTATGTCTCCCATAAACAGTAATAGCACAATCTGTAGTAAAGTAAATGATGTTAAATTGAGAATACTGTATTTGCTTTGTTTCTCTATACTCATTGGCTCACTGATTATTATCACAAGATGATATATTGGAGGTGTCTTCCTTATCGTTCTCTTGTTGTCTTTTCTTACTCAAGGTGATTTCTAAATACCAAAGTGCACAACCAAAGAAAACAACTTCACTTCATTACCAACTCATTCCCCCCACCCTGATTTCCTTAAAATCACTTAAAAGCGATTTCTCTAAAATTCTTTACAAAATAAGGTTTAATTTTTTTCAACCCTCCTGTGTTCTCTTCACAACCAATATGAACAAGCCGTTGCATCAAAATTAACAGGAAATGGAAAACTCACTGAAACAAGAATAGTCTAGTAGTAAAATCAAAACATACCAAATATGCTTATCTCTGTAAGATAGTGTGAGAAAAAGAGCAGGCAAAGGAGAGGAAATTGGAAGGCTGAGTGGTACCCAAACTCTAGATGAACAAATGTTTCACAAAACAATACTTAACTCATAAGTCAGAGAGGTGAAGATACTGAAGTGCATCATTATTCAGCCTAACCTATTAATTTCCCTCAAACAGTCTCTAATGGCTTCTGGAGAACGAGTTTGGGATTACAGTTAAGAAACAAAAACTTGTGGACATATGGAAATAATTCTACTGGAGAAAACATAATCTATTACCTTATTCTTATTTTTGAGATACTTACACAAATGTTAGGAGAAAAATACCACCTTCGATTTCAAATTCCAAACTATAGGACAATAAATCCAAACACATCCACGAAACCACCAGCTTTTGTTGTTACTGTTATTCACAGCTGTGTTGCAAGGGAATATGAATTGAAAAATGTTCCTAAAGGCTAAGTTCACGTTGCCCCTTGTGAATCTACATGCAATGTACGTGGGTGCTGTGTCTGTGAGCAGCAGTAAAAACTGTAACATTAGGCTATTTAGAGAAAAGAAATTGGGCTCCTCTAGTGCTCTCCCATGATGGCAGCTTGAAACCCAAATTGATATTGAACAGAGATGATGGAGAAGCTGGAAAAGACCACGCTCGGAAACAGGCCTCATTAAAGAAGGTTAAGTTTGTGAATACTGTGATGCTGAAATCCATATTAAACTCTATTATAGGAAGATGACCCTAAATGTGCTCCAGAGCTAATGAAAAGCATCATAGCCACAGTGACATTTGCTTTCTCCTGCCTTCTTGTGGCATGTTCAAAAAAGCTGTGATTCTTCATTGCCATCACCTACAGGGGGGAATCTTTTCTTCTCCCTGGTAAATGGTCTAAAGGTAGAGATACCATTTTTTCCTTCAAAGTAAAATATATATATTATATGTACGCATGTTTATGTATCGATATGTGTATATATTTGCTGTTTTATTTGTTTCTACTTAAAAACATTACAGAGGCACTCAAAGGTCTAGAAAAAATAACAAACAAGCAAACAAACATTGCTCTGAGAGCCTGGAGATTGGTTTTTAAGCCCAACTGTACCACAAGCTGATTTCCTTAGACTTGACCAAGCCATTTAATTAAAATGTCACCAGGTAGTGTTAGTTTGGAGTTGGGTTTTGCATCCCTGAAGCTGAGTACTGAGCTCCACAGTTAATAATGAAAAACATTCAGGGGTGCCTGGGTGGCTTAGTCTGTTAGGTGTTGTGCTCAAAGAATTCAAAATCAAGGGCTCAAGACAATAATACATCCGGGGGAGGGGTTGTGAATATTTTCCCTCTACTAGTGGGGGGAAAGTGATCATATCACATCTGATGTTGGACAGTGACAGAAAATGTCCTGGAAAGCATGTTAGAGACAGCAGGAGTAGAGCAAGAACATAGCTCTCTACCGTACACGAGCAGTTCCTAAGTCATGTAGGAGTTAAATGAGGCACAGATGTGGGGGTTGGCATTGGAGAAGAACAGATTGGGGCTATGACCTTGTCTTGATGATCCCAGCAGGGGAGAAACACGATGGTGGCACAGACAAATGTGGCACAATGCCACTGGTCAAGGCAAACAGTCACAAATTTAAATTCTAACATTTGTGAAGCTTTATAATGTGCTTGATTTTGTACCTAGTTAATCTATTTAATCTTCATGCATGTACACACACACACACGCACAGACCCTATTGAATAGATTCAATACCAGAGGTGGGGTCTAGCCCAGGTGGTTTCTCTCCTGAGATATGGTCAAACCATGCCAGGCAAAGCCAATGTTCCTCTGCACCTAAAAGCAGCAGCACAACTATACTGCAGTAAAGGGAACGTAGGAGAGACGTTTTGAGTTGATTTAATTCTGAATTTTTTAAATGAAGAGAATAATCATTTAAAAGTGAAAGTGTCTATATTAATAAGGGACAGTATTTTAAAAGACATAGAGTTGGAATGAGATATTGTCATACCTTTCTAATACTTTGTAGGGAAATGAAGATTTATCAGAGCACAAGTATTGGTATTCATGGGGGGAAGGGGAGGGAAATGAAACCATTTCCTGTTTCTGCTCTCCTAAATTGACACTCCCCAGTAAACTGGTTACAAACAGTTGTAAATGAGGCAGTAGAAAACAGGTTTTGGAGTTAGCAAACTGGCTTTGAAATATGGACTTTTGCACTTTTGCCTTAAATAATTCAGATTCCTCATTGGTAAAATCAATATTATCTGGAGAACAAAATGAGACGGCAAAAATAGACTAGGCTGCTCAAACAATAAGGTCCCATTCTAGTGGTTTAACAGTCTAGCACATTATTTCCTATTCACGTAAAATTATTGGATGGGTATTGAGGTCAGGCGAGTGGCTGTCCGTCATGTGATTATGCAGGAGCAAGGCTGACCACAGCTGAGACTGTAAAAAAAGAGAAAGAAAGGGAAGAAGTACTCATGGCAGGTTTGTGTGGGCAAGGCCTCTCAGTGGCAAATTACTTCTACTCAGGGAGAGATCTTAGTCACATGACTGTAGCCATCTACAAACAGTTCTGGGAAATACAATCCACATACCCAAGAATGGAAAAGGGATGCGGTACAGAGCTGGGCATTTTTGTCACATAGACATGAAAGGCTTAGCCGAGTGCCTGGCACAAATTGCATTCAATTCATCTGCTGCTATCTCTTGAAACCCTAATGGGTTTAAACTTCTAAGAAGTAAAATGGAAAATTATTTTAATTAAACTGTAGATAACAATTTTTTTTTATAAATAGGACACTTGGAGCATTATGATAAATTTTACTCAAACACAGGCACAGACATATTAAAGGTATGATGATAATTATTTTCTAGGAAAAAAGCAAAGTTTTAACACTATGTAATCTCCCACTCCCAGAAATGACAAAAACCGATATTAACATCTGAAAACAAGAAACACCTCCCCCTCCAAAAAAAAAAAAGCTTCATAAGAAAAATAAAAATGTTAGGAAGAACAGAGTACTGGCTTCTTAAATCTCTTGTAAATTTCTGCTTAATAGAGTATAAGAGGGAAAGAGACCTACAAAGACATATCAACATACACTTCTTCCTCCTAAGAAATGACCTTTCCATAGTTTTTCTCCTGGCCTTTCCAGGGTATGGATCTCTACAGTACTGACACTCACCTATACCCACCAGCTCTCCACTTTTTGATCTGATACGCAAGATCCAACACCATCCTGATAAATATTTAAAGGAATCAAGGCGAATTCACTTATAGTATTTGGTAGGTAATAGAATAGTGGCATAGACTCATTATGTTCCAGGATGGGGTACCAGGGATAGAAAAGAAAGGAAAATAAAATCAATATAAAAAAAAAAAGTTGAGGTAGCATTATAGAAGGAAAAGAACGTAGTACTTGAGAGTGGGAAATTTCCTGCAGTATCTCCTTAGAGATTCCCATGAGGCTAAACAAAATGTGTACTTTATGAAGCCGGAGATAAAAGATTGGCAGACAATATACAGACTGAAACGGAAGACTGGCTGTCAGATTTAGGAAAGAAAGTTAAGGAAACAAATAATTCTTTAGCAAAAATGTGATATAAGCAGCAGGATTTGGGGTAAAATGTCCAAAATGTAGGTATAAATTCCTCTGGCTCTAGCCACGTAATAATAACTTTTTCCATTTTCGGGATAGTGGAAAATAAATATTTAAAAAATAAATAAATATTTTTCTGAAGCAAATTGAACTTAAAGTGTCTACACAACATCCTACAAGATAGGGACTTTCAAACCTTGACGACTACTACCTAGAATGAGTATATCGTTTTACATCATGATGTTGTACACAAATACACATACACAAGGAAAGGAGTTCTTCTGAAACAATGCTATAGGTAACGCTTTCTGGAATTTTCTCTTTACTGCTCATTCATTTAAAATAACGCTGACTGAGTCTCATCAGTCTGATTTTCTGACAACTTAATAGGTCTGATTAAAAGTTTGGGAAATACGCTGCTAAAGATGTCTATGATTTTGAACTGAAAAAAAAAAAATACTATTCCATGCCTGAAGTTTCTTTCTTGTTTGTTTCCTGGTGCTTCTTCTATGGGTATTAATCTATTTAAGAGAAGCCCCTTCCCTTTCTTTAAGCTCTTAGAGGATTCCCCTGGGCAATGCTTAATGGGAATTTGCCTAGAAAATGTTATTAAGGAGGAGGGGGAATGTAAGTAGAATTCTCATCAGCTCAATTTGGATGCTCACTGTACCCCAGGGAACCCAATAAACCAGAGGACTAGTTGAAGTGGTAGACAGAGATATCCTACTGAGACTTAACTGAAAGCTAGTGGCAACCCCCTTCACTTGCCCGTGTCAAGAATGAGCAATGCCCCCTTATGTCGCCGGACATTTTAACAATTAAGATTTCTTTGCTAAAAAACTGCATCGTAATCTCATTCGGTACATTTAGTGCAGTTACACTGCATAATACCAATAACACTGAAACTTGAAATAAATGTATTGTGTTGGGACATGAAAAACATTAAAGAGAACAGAACAAAAATATCTGGTGTCTTTGCATATTTTAAACGTTACTTCATATTTTTTTTTACATTTACTTACCTAGATATGTATCTGTCTAAACATATGCTTGTGTGTACTCAGATATAATATAAACTTATGTTGCTTATAGCATATCCCTGAGTAAAACCACTGTAAACTGGTGTAAGTTATTCTGTCATTGCATTAAAAAAAAAGTCAAAGGATATATGCAAACTTGTCTCTTTGTATTGAGGTCATTAAGTCTCCATTTTACTATTATCAGGAATAAAAGGATAAAATGTCTAAACATTCTGAACCATCTCCTAAAAAAAAAGGCAACACAAGAAAAATATATTCATAGCTGCATTGCAAAACAAAATGTGAATTAGATTTATTGCAAATGTAGCACTTCTATAATTCACAACACTACTATGAATTTTAAAAATCAGAGAATCAGAAATATATAAAACTAATAAGATATAAAATACAGTGGTAATTATTTGTTTGTAAACAAGAACTAAAACAGATAATATAAGATTTTTTTTAATTTTTCATCTCGAGGAAGACTAGCATTTAGCTTATTGAAGGAGTTTGTTACAAGCCCAAAAAAGATCTGTTCTGACCAACAGCTAGGCATGTTCTGTTGATTTAAATCCTTTAAGTATTTTTTAAAGTGGTGTTAAAAGGGAAGAAAAACTAGGCCAAATGATAGAGAATAGAACTTTATCTTTCTCCCAAATACAGAGTCTAAAATGTAATGTATGCTTTTCAAATAATCAGGGAAAAAAGTCCAATGAAATTAAAAAAAAATGGTCCTATATAAAAAATGGAAAACAATGGAAAAAGTAGAGTCATAAATGTTCAATAGTGACAGAAATGAAATAAATTATTTATTACACTGTGTATAAATGAGTTAACATTTCTTATTGAAAAATCCAAATGCTGCTCACAGAGAAACTTAAAGCAAATGACTAAAACAATTCAAAGTGAAGGCTCGGCAGGAAAAACCAGATGGTTACAAACAAAAGCAGAAAGTAGGGCAAACAACAATTCCATCAGGTGAAAAATCATCCAACTGAGTAGGAGACACATCTTTAAATGATGAAGGGGGCAATTTCCACTTCAAAATCCGGAAGGTAAAGGACCTGACAATGTTGAACTTTACAGAAGGCTTGTACTCCTGGAAAACAGCACTGATCAAGAAATCCTCCCAAGCTTTGTGTTTCGGGAACCGCTTATTGCAAAGAACTATCCTTCCGCATAGGCCAGGCAGAGATCATCTCCATTGTTCTGACTAACGAACTGTCTTCACTGACCTATCTGCATAAAATGCCTACTAAATTAACCTAACTAGTCTGGCCTCTGCCCACCCCCACTCCTTCACCCACCCTGCACCCCTGAGACCTTGGCATTCCTTCCTCTCTTTAGCAATCCCTCCTGAAATCAGCTGACTTTAGCAAAGACGTTTCTCAATCAACTGTCTGATGACCCTGCTTGGCCTTTTTATTCTTCTTTACCTCATTTTTTCTCGCCTTGTTCACTTCCTCCCTGTAAAAGAAGAGCCCTCCTTGCTCTTGGTTTTTTAGGAGTTCAATATTTATTTATTTTCCTTTAGGTTCCATATATAAATGATACCACACTGTATTTATCTTTCTCTGTCTGACTTTATTTCACTTAACGTAAGGCCCTCGAATTCCATCCATATTGTTGCAAACAGAAGGATTTACTTCTTTCTCATGGCTGAATAATATTCCACTCTGTGTGTGTGGGGGGGGGTGTATATGTGTGTGTGTGTCCACTTTCTTTATCCACTCAACCTTTGATGTACACAACTTGTTTTCATATCTTGGCTATTGTGATTAACACTGTAATGAAAATGAGAGTACAGATACCTCTTTAATACTCTTTTTTCATTTCCTTTGCGTATATACCCAGAGGCAGAATTGCTGGATCATATGGTAGCTGTATTTGTAATTTTTGAGAAATATCCATACCGTTTTCCGAAGTGGTTATTCTAGTTTACATTTATATCAATAGTAGGCAAGGATTCCCTTTTCTCTACATCCTTGCCATCACTTGTTATCTCTCGTCTTTTCCATTCTAATAAGTCTTAGGCGATATCTTCTTGTGGCTTTTATTTGCATGTCCCTGATGATGAGTGATGTTGAGCACCTTTCAGGTACCTGCTGGGCAAATGTATATCTTTTTCAGAGAAGTGTCTATTCAGTTCCTCTTCCTATTTTTCAGTGAGATTATTTGTCTTTTTGCTATTGAGTTGTCTGAGTTCTGTCTATATTCAGCAATAAAATTAAATAAAACCTGAAGTCTTATGATCTAATGTATAACATGGTGATGGTAGCTGATAATAGAATTGAAATTATAGATTTGAAATTCACTAAGAAGGTAGAACTTAAATGTTTCACCTATAGATAGATATGGATATAGAAATATATTTACAAAAAGACAGAGAGAGAGAGAGAGGGAGAGAGAAATAAGGATTTCTATGTCCATGTGGAAAAGGATGAATTTTTCTCTAATTCTTTTGAAATTGCAACTGCAAATAAGAAGGAGAAATATATAGGGTAATTTTAAAATGCTACTTTCTTTTAGAATGAATTTGATTTTCACTAAGAAACCATAAAGGACTTAGAAGCAAATTGCATACATTTATTCATGGGATAAGGAAAGTCTTTTTTGTATTACACAAAAATAAGAAGTTTTAGGAAAAGATTAATAGATATGGTACATGTAAAAACATGTATATGTATATGCATGTATATTGTGTGTGTATGCCTCAGTTAGTTTGGGCTGCTATAACAAATCACCCTAGACTGGGTGGGTTAAACAAAACCAGTTATCGC